>NW_026067989.1:3339865-3496519 GCF_014885135.2 Alexandromys fortis
GAGAGAGAGAGAGAGAGAGAGAGAGAGAGAGATTAAACACTTAGGAACACAAGAACAGAATGCAGTTGGGCCAGCCAGTCTTAACAGGGTCGGACTGGAAAGTCGCGTGTGTGAGGAGCTGTTGATTGTTTTCTGGCTGAGAGAAGTGAAGATAAGGCCGGCAGAAAGTAAGCGCGGGGCCGGGGCGGGAGCCCGGCAGCTGTATGCTAATGCTCACAGAAACCCAGCCTCCGCGTCCCCCATTAAAGCAGGCGACCAGGAGGCCACACATCACTGAACAAATAGGCTCTCTCTAGACAAATAAAATAACACACGTTGGCCTCTGGGGTGGGGTGGGGATGAGAGGAGTGGGGGAAGATTGAGGGAGGGAAAAAGAGAAGGTAAGAGTGGAAGAGAGAGAGAAGGAGGAGGGGACCGAGGGAGGACAGAGATGGAGGGAGGACTGTGATGAGGAAGGGGGAAGGGATTGTCAAGACCTGCGAAGAAACACTGCGGGGAAGGGGGGCAGGAAGAGATGGGGAGAGGGAAAATCTGAGGTCGAGGGGAGACTGGAAGTGAGGAGGAAGACCAGGAGAGAGGTAGAGAGGAAAAGACAGGAAGACTGGCCTAAAGAGAGGTGGTGCGTGGGGTGGAGAGGGTGGGGGAAAGAATGACAGGAAGGAGGGAAGGAGGGAAAAACAGTCCAAGGAGGTGTGGGAGAGAAAGGGTGGAAGGGTGTACCAGATGGGAGAGGGATCGAAGCAAGCTCCGAGGATAAGTTGTAAGAGAAACGCGCCTGAACCCAAGGGCAGAAACAGGCCCAGGCCAAAAGTGCTCCTCGGGTTCCCAGAGGATGGTGATGTGGGATGTGGGGTGTTGGCCCTGGCGTCGCCGGCCTCTTTGGTGGGTTTGACTCTGCTTCTGTGGTTCATTTTTACCTCTGCACCCAGGTTCATTGTCAACCCGGCCTGGTCAGCGCTGTCCAGCGCTCTGCTCGCCCGAAGGTTCTAGCTGAGACATTCCCACATTTTCTGGCTTCGCCAGCACCGCCCCTCTAGCTGCCAGCCCTGGGTCCAACCACCCTACGTCCCCCCTTACTGTCCCTATCCAATGCAAAAACAAACAGCCCTGAGGGCACTCCAAAAATGTGTGCGGTGGCCCGACGGCACAGGGGTGGGGTGGGGTGGTGGTATGAAAGCGGTGGCTTCATAATGGGTGCACGGCAGATTGTACGGGGCCCAGGGCTCTGGAGGGGAGGGGACACTCGAGTGCGTCCCTCCAGCGCCCAGCGCCCGGCGCGGCCTCGCGGCTTCACCCTTGTTCGATCTCTTTCATGCACTCTCCTTTTGTGTGGAATTATTTAAACGGGAGCTCCGTGGCAGCTTTATGCTAATGTGCCGAACAAAGGCAGCGGCCTACGGGGCGGGGAGGCCCGGAAGGTGCCCAGAGGCCGGACTGGGCCGGGAGGGGCGGCGGCATCCCGCCTGCGCGTGTCTCTCGCGTGCCCCTGGGACTGACAAGACAACCCTTCATTCCTGCAAACACAAAGCTTCTGGACTCTGGCCCCTCCGGGACCTGGCGGTGGCCATGGGACGATAGGGCTCGGTGCCTTCCAGTCGTGGCTTGTGGGAACCGGGGAGGGGGGTGGGTGGGGGGAGCTGGGGGCTTCTGTTAAATCAAGAGAGCCGGCTGCTGCAGAATGGCAGAGAGGACCAGAGACACTCACTCAGACACACACACACACACACACACACACACAAAACCTTGTGTCTCCAGAAGCTCTCCCTGCCCCTGCCCACGAAGGGCTGAGACCCCTGACCCGTGGGTCTCCTTCAGAGTGGCCAAAGCTGTTAGTACAACTCCAGACCCGCGGCTACAGAAGACTGTACTTAGTACCCAGACACTCACTTTCTAGAAACTCCCAGTCGTCTAAAATTTCTTTCGGGGCAGAGTTGAGGGTCACAGTGAGTCCTAATGCTTGCCCCCGACGGCAAGCGCATGCACAGGAATAGGAGAGGGTGGTACACAGCCAACCTCCAGTTATACCGCTTGGGGAACTGGTACTCACACCCCATTCTGCATGGACACGCACTGGAGAGGCCTGGGAGGTTTTCCCAAGCTATCCCTGCCAGAAAGGAGTCCTACTTTTGGTGTCCCAGAGGGACACTTCAGTGATCTGCCTCCCACCAACTCCGTTAAGTACCCCCCCCCCTTACAAAGAAGGAAAAGTAGCTCAAGGTTTCCCCACCCCTGCTCCCCGCGTCCATTATTCTGGATCGCAGTGTAGAGAAGCAGGCCGCGGGCGCGCTTTGCTCTTTCCAAGAGTAAAACACATCGCTTGGACCCTGCAGGCAGCAAGTTCTGAGAAAATTCCGCAGACCCCGGTGGAGACTCACCACCACTGCTGGACTGCACCTGCTGAAGGGTGGTTATGCATGCAGGTGTCTGCGCGCGCAGCCTCACTTTCCAAGTTTCCATTTATTTTAACTGTACCGGCGTGAAAAGCAACCATTGAAAATCTGCATAGATTTCCCTGACTAAATCAAAAGCCCTGTTTGAATTCCCTCAAGCAAGGATTTTTTTTTTCCAGTTGTTGGTCATATGCATCCCCCTCCCACCCAACACACACCTTCTTTACAATTATTAGTGGGTTTTTTTTGTTTGTTTAAGAATTCACTAGGCAACTAACTCTTCCGGTAGTGTTTTGAATAAAACGAGTGTTACATAGGCAAGACTCAATATCCTGTTGGGGTAGACCGTCGAGCCCTGCCCTATTATTCTACAACCCAGATGGGATTCGTGATTAGAAAATAAAATTGGTCAGAGCTGTCCCGGAATCCCCGTCTCTCTCCTCTAATTTCATCAGCCGTATTAATCAGCGCTCAGAAGATCAAGGAAATAACATCAGTTGTTTTCAGATCGAAACATTCAGGAATTGTAAATCCATTTTAGGATGTCTAACTTTTTAAGGACTAGCAACCATCGCAGCATTCCTGACATGTATTTTTCTCTTTTCAGTTAATGAGTTAAAAAAAATCACAGACATAAACTCGTAAGACCCCCCCCCAGTTAACTCACCTTAATAACTGCCCCCATTACAGTTTATTACTCGAGTGGATTCTGTTGAAAAACTGTATTTAATTTCCAAGCCAGGGTATTTTCAGAGGGAAACCCCAAAACAATTAAATGCCTTCAGTGGAATTAGGCGTGACTGAAACTCAGCAAAATCTAGTCTCGGAGAGCATTGCGAGGGGGGAAAATGTTTCCTTCACTTTCGGTAAAGTGACATTTTCCCCACAGCTATGACATTTGATGAGTCTCGGCTATTTGTTCCCTGGTGAAGGACAGTCCTGGCTAATGTGTCTTCGTAGGGACCTATTTCTTTCCCCGAGAAATGCAATCTTTTGTGTTTCCTCAGCCCTGGGCCCGGAGGAGGGTCCTAGACAAGTTGCCCGGTCTAGGTCCAAACCGGGCGTAGGGTGTGGAGTGTGTGTACCGGGGGGTGTCCTTCGCTCTTGTCTCTTCCCGGTGGCATGAGGGAAGCGGCTGGTCCTCTCAGGCTGCAGCCTCCGTCGGAGGACAGATTGGCCCCCCTTCCCCCCCTCCCCCGGCAGCACGCGTCTCTTTTGCGTCCAGATTGGCCGCGACCCGCGCTCAATAGCGGGAGGTTAATTTCCTTCACAAAGGTGAAGGGGGCACGGCTGGGGGGGGGGTGCCCAGACAGGCGGTTGCTTTATTCCGCAGCGCCTTGATTGGAGCCCTTGATTTAGCATCTGATGTCAACCCGCAGACAAAATGCCCGCTCCGAAAGAAAATGCATAGGGTGGAAACCAACTTCACAGCGCGTGGCCTGCTTGGGTCAGCTCCACAGGCATTGCCTATGCCCACGTCCCGTTCCTGAAACCTGGGTCTGACCTTGGCAAGAACGCCAATCCCCCGGGCTCAGGACCTCAGGGAAAGGAAAGTAAGTTCAGACATTCAAGTTCCATTTGGAAGTCAGCCAGTTAGTCAGGGCTGCAGCCTCGCATCCGCGATCGAAAACGTGCTATGCCAACAGTTTCTCCAACTCGAGAGAAGCTTTTCGAGGCTCACCAGCAGGCAGAGCCTGCGCGCACAGACACCGCGCTCGGCCGAAGCCGGCAGGCCCGACCTGTTTACACTCGGAACCCTGGGGTCCCGCGGCCAGGGCTCCCGCCAGCCGCTAGCTATCCCGACTCTGCAGCGCTTTTCCCTTCCCGATGATTTCCTGAACAGCACGCGGGGCTCCCGCGACCTTCTCCCGCCGCAGCCGCAGCCCTCTGGTCGTCCCCGCCCCCACCCCAACAGCGCGCCCAATTTCCCCTTGGGCTCCGGCTCGCGGATTGAACCCTCCTGACATATTTGGGGCCATTCTTCTCCTTTGTTGCTATTTAGCTCGCGACCCGCGGGTAATCCCCGCGCGGGAGGGGGGCACACATTGTCGTGCTGATGGACGGGCCCATTCGGCGGCTCCGCGCCCCCCGGAGGAGGTACACAAAGCCCAGGCACGTGCGCCTCCCCATAGAGGAGCAGCAGACCGTGAAGGGAGGCGGGGCCGGGCGTGTGCCTGGGCCAGGCGGGGCGGCGGCGCCGGGCGCGGCGGGGCGGGGCGGGGCGGCCGAGGGGTGCGCGCTGGGGCCCCGCGCCCTCAGGTACATCTGCCGCACCTACCGGCGACCCTCGAGTCCCGGCCCCCTTTTTGCCGCTCCGTCGCCCTCCCACCCTCCCCGGCGGAGGAGCTGCGGACGCGCTGATTGGCTCCGGGGGAAGCGGGAGGCGAGAACAATGGCCCCCTCCCCCCGTTAAAAGGGAGCGGCGCCTGGGCCCGGGGACAGGGACGCGCGTGCGGGGCTCAGAGCCGGGCCAGCCGCTGCCGGCGCTACGCTAGTCCCGAAGCCGCCGCGCCGCGTGCAGGCGATGAGCTAGGGACACTGAGAGCCTCCAGGGCGGAGCACAGAGGTGGGACTCAGCCAGTGCGTTGCCCTTGCACCACGCCAAAATGCCCCGCGGGTTCCTGGTGAAGCGCAGCAAGAAGTCCACGCCCGTGTCCTACCGGGTCCGGGGCGGCGAGGACGGTGACCGCGCGCTGCTGCTGTCACCCGGCTGCGGGGGCGCCCGCTCCGAGCCCCCAGTGCCAAGCCCCGGGCCACTGCCGCCACCTCCGCCGCCGGCGCTCGCGGAGCGCGCCCATGCAGCGCTCGCCGCCGCGCTTGCCTGCGCGCCAGGTCCGCCGCCACCCCCTACGGGTCCGCGGGCCGCGCACTTTGGCAACCCAGAGGCTGCTCATCCCGCACCTCTCTACAGCCCCACGCGGCCGGTGAGCCGCGAGCATGAGAAGCACAAGTACTTCGAGCGCAGCTTCAACCTCGGCTCGCCTGTGTCAGCCGAGTCCTTCCCTACGCCCGCCGCGCTGCTCTCAGGGGGAAGTGGCGGCGCCAACGGCGTTGGCGGCGGCGGCACCTGCGGCGGAGACGCGCTACTCTTCGCGCCGGCCGAGCTCAAGATGGGCACCGCGTTCTCCGCCGGTGCCGAGGCGGCCCGGGGTCCCGGGCCTGGTCCCCCACTGTCCCCCGCCGCTGCCCTGCGGCCCCCAGGCAAGCGGCCCGCGCCCCCCGCCACTCTCGCTGCAGAGCCACCCGCCAAGGCAGCCAAGGCCCCCAGCGCCAAAAAGCCCAAGGCCATCCGCAAGCTGCACTTCGAGGACGAGGTGACCACGTCGCCGGTACTGGGGCTCAAGATCAAGGAAGGCCCGGTGGAGGCGCCGCGGGGCCGCGCGGGGGGCGCAACCCGGCCGCTGGGCGAGTTCATCTGCCAGCTGTGCAAGGAGGAGTACGCCGACCCATTCGCGCTGGCGCAGCACAAGTGCTCGCGCATCGTGCGCGTGGAGTACCGCTGCCCAGAGTGCGCCAAGGTCTTCAGCTGCCCGGCCAACCTGGCCTCGCACCGCCGCTGGCACAAACCACGGCCCGCACCTGCCGCGGCCCGTGCGCCCGAGCCCGAAGCCGCCACCAGGGCCGAGGCGCGCGAGGCTGTTGGCGGCGGCAGCGATCGGGACACGCCGAGCCCCGGCGGCGTATCCGAGTCAGGCTCCGAGGACGGGCTCTACGAGTGCCACCACTGCGCCAAGAAGTTCCGTCGCCAGGCCTATCTGCGCAAGCACCTGCTGGCACATCATCAGGCGCTGCAGGCCAAAGGCGCGCCGCCGCCGCCGCCGCCACCGCCTCCGGCCGAGGACATACTGGCTTTCTATGCGGGGCCCGACGAAAAGGCGCCCCAGGAGGCTGCGGGCGACGGCGAGGCGGCCGGCGTACTGGGCCTGAGTGCGGCCGCCGAGTGCCACCTGTGCCCAGTGTGCGGGGAGACCTTCCCCAGCAAGGGCGCCCAGGAGCGCCACCTGCGTCTGCTGCACGCTGCCCAGGTGTTCCCCTGCAAGTACTGCCCGGCCACCTTCTACAGCTCCCCGGGTCTTACGCGGCACATCAACAAGTGCCACCCGTCTGAGAATAGACAGGTGATCCTCCTTCAGGTGCCCGTGCGTCCAGCCTGCTAGAGTGCGCCCTCGGTCCCGGCCCCCAGAACTGTGCCTTCACTTGGAGACCCACAAAGAGAGCGCGCCCCCATGTCTGCGCTGGGGTGCCCCCACCCCTATCCCGGGGTAAAAGTGTCCTCTTCGCTTCTCTCGGTGTGGCGTGATGGTAACCCTGGTCCTCTCGCTGTGACTCCTTTTGGACCCTACCCCCTTTACGTTGTGTACCCCCACCCATGGAGCAACAGGAGTCTGTCTCTTTCTTGTACAGGGGAGAAAAAAAAAGCTGTATGCGTTTGTCTCGTGGTTGGAAGCCTCCCCTTGAGGGGCGAAGCTGTTTTTCTTGCTAGTATTCGCTGTGTTCATGGTCTAGAAAATGCGGTTTGCTCTGCCTACCAATCTCTGCTCTCAATGTCTGTAGCGTACGGGTTGTTTTGGGTGAATCTTGAGGAATAAATGCCTTTATATTTCACAGGCTGTAAATTGAACTTCCCACACGATTAGCTTTATTATGGCTTGTGAACTGCTGGAGTCTGGCTTTACCTTTTTGTATGTGAACAAATCAAATTGCTTAAAAAAAAAAGAGTTTTCTTTAGTATAGCCACAAATGCCTTGACCTGTTGTCTGTTCGGGATTGTTTTGGGGGGAGGGAGAGGAGTTTTCTCGAGATGCTGTAGTTAGTATCCGCCTCAGTATTTCACGGAAGAGGTTTTGGTTTGATCATCTTTGTTGAGGTAGGACTACATGAATTCCCTTTACATGTATATGTTGATTTATGCGTAATTGTTATTTATTCTTTATTTATTAATATTAATTATGAAGATTATGATATTATTTGATTGCAGATTCTTTTTCGTTTTGTTTTGCGAGCTTTCCCCCTGTCAATTTGACATTTCACTGTGCATTTTAGGAGAGAACCTTTTTACTAAAGGGGTCTGCTGAAAGTTTTAACTTTTCTATCTATCCGAGGGAATTACAGACAACATACCATTTTATTCTGCTTGAGGGGCCCCAAGGCCCTTGTACAACCGACAGCTCTTACTTTTAAATGCAATCTCTTTTCTACATACATTATTTTCTTAATTGTTAGCTATTTATAGAAAGCTTCGATAGAACTGTTTCAACTGTATAAATATTTACTATTCAAATAAAATATTTTCAAAGTCAAAATACTGTGGTCTTATTTTAGTATTACATAGCTCCTTCCAAAGAGGATCCAAAATGGACTTTAAATGGCTTTTAGTGGTTTCTTAAAAGTGCCTGTATTTCTATGTTTAGGGAAAACTCCTTCCCTCTCACAATAGTTGGGGAGTTTCCACAGCTGAACCTGGATTTGAGTGTGCCGTATCTGAGAGAAATGTACTAAAAAGCGAGTTAGAGCAAGCCCTAGCAGCCCGTCAGAGGGGCCTAACTAAGCAAGAAAAAGAATCTGTCCCTGCCACCAGTAGACACAGGAATACCACTTTTATTTAACATATTCTTTACTGGTCTATAATTTGGGGGCTAGGTGAAAGCCATTCCTCAAATACAGTGGGAGAGATAATTAGCATCAGCATCATCAAGGACAACTAGGAAAAAGAAATTTACATATGGGTGTAACACAAGTTAAGCAACTGAGTTTGGAGAAAGGGCTCTAAAATAAGTTTCCAGTCAGGTGAGCCATCTATTGGGTACATGAGGGGGGGCGGGGAGGGGGGAGGACACCATCTGTTTGGGGTATTAAATTTAATAACAGGCAATTACAATGTTTTCCGTTATTTGTCACTCAGCTCTTTGAAGAATAGTTCTGTGGCTCACCCACAGTATTCCGAAAAGTGCGAGCAAGCAGCAGAGCCACGTTTCACCAATGAGCATGCCCTTCGTCTTGTGTAGGTCTGCTAGTTCTTTCCTAATGCCCATTAGGGCTTCCAACCACATTTGCCTCCCTACGAGATCTAAGCTGTGGAGATTTCCCTAAAAGAACGTGGATGGACTGAGCAGGGAACAAGAGATCCAGAATGACAGGTGGGACCTGTAAGGGTTTCCCTCCGAACCACACACCATCCAAGCTACACGGCAGTGCATGAATGTTCAGTGGCAGTAGAATTTTTTTTTTAAATAAACATGAAATCTGGCCCCACTCCACAAGTCTAGACCTGTCTCCGGGAACAACAGCTGCCATCTGTGTGTTGGACTCGCTGTTTTTGCCCTTGACCACAGGGTGGGAATTCACCTTTATGCGGGCAGACGTGACTGACCTATCCAGGAGTGGTTCTCTGTCTCCTGGGGCAATGTATTTCAGCTAAACAAATGCATTATTTCTCCAAAACAAAAACCAAGATTCTGTGTATATGTATGTGCTTCTAAGTGAAGCTGCATAGTAAACAGAGATGACTGAAGAGGACCCTGAATTGTAGGTGGGGAGCACTGGGTGACAGACTTTAAAGTAATACAAGTTAGCATAATATTCTGTAATAAGGAAGTCGGCCTTCCTCTTTCCGTGCTTCCTTGGAGAGTGGAAAAGTACACCCTTCTTTTTACCTATGTCAAGGCTGCTGTGGGCAGGCTGTGTGTTCTGAGGTCCTTCCAATATTGGGAGGTAATTGGTGGAAGCCAATCCATGACTTCCCACCTTATACCACAGTGGAGGCTTGGTGGTGAAAGGATTGGGGGTCAAGGAGGGAGGGGCCCAAAGAGACAAATAAAGGAAGTATTAACCCAGCTCTTTATGTTTAAATGGAGCAAAACAAAAAAGCAAGAAGGTGTTCTGAACTGCTTTGGATGCTCAGTGAGCCTGTGCCTGGAACAGCAGAGAAGCACTGGGTTGACCTCTTTCCTCACAGTCAGCGCTGTCCTGAGGCCCAGGGTGCCAAATCACTCACGGGCTTAGGCTTCGCTTCTCTGAGGCTGGAACAGTGGAAGCTCCGAAGGGGGCCTGAGTAGGAACACTGCTTAGGTCTGCTGGCGGCTACAAGTCTTCCCTTCCTTCTGGGTAGCACCATGGACAGAGGAAATCACACCTACTAGCCGCCCAGAATGTTGGTCAGTTTCAGTCTAGAAGGAGGCTGGCTGGACTCCAGCCCTGCAGGTCCAGCGACATTGGGGTGCTTGTTAAGTGCCTTGCGCCTTGCGGAGACCTGGGTGACACAGTTGCCTGGTGTGTCTGGGGGTGGGGCACTGCTAGAGAGGGTTCAACACGACTCCTCTACCCATGTTTGCTCTGCTGCTGGTATCCAGTTTCCCCCTTTTTCTTTACTTTTCCTTCCTTCCTTCCTTCCTTCCTTCCTTCCTTCCTTCCTTCCTTGCTTCCTTCCTTCCTTCCTTCCTCCCTCCCTCCCTCCCTCCTTTCCTTCCTCCCTTCCTTCTTTCCTTCTTTCTTTTCTTCTTTATTTACTTCATTCTATAGCTTTCCAGAGTCAAACCAGACAAAAGCAGAAGTGCCTCTTAATCCAACTAAATGGATAATTCTGGAGGAATTCTGGCACCACTAGCCAGACAAAGGACAAAAGGAGTCCCTAGTGAGGGTTGGTCAGGTTCTGTAGCTGTAGTCTGCGTCACTTGGATCCATCTAGGCTCTGTCTTTACCTGTCAACCCGATATAATCTCAGTGATAGATACCATGGGTGGAGCGGGGGTATAAGCACCATGGGGCACCTCAGGGAGCATTCCAAAGTCTTGGAGATAAAAGACAGCACAGACCCCAGAATGACCTGGTGTTCTTCACACAGGAGGCAATCTCTTTGTCCTAATTGCTGTTCCCATGTCACATCTAGAATTTGCTACAAACCTGCCAACAGCCTGAACAAAAGTTGCTGTTTTCAAACAATTTTCTGGCAAGTGTCACCCATTAGCCTGTTGCGGGGCCAGATTAAGATAAACTTTTTGACATCACAGGTAGAGGAAGCTGTAATGTTTGGTGGTTGAAGCTACGAGCTGTGGGATTTTCAGAACAGTAAGTAATCAGAACTGTGGAGAGAAATCCATGCAGTGAAAGAATCATAGAGAACTGTAGAGAGGGCCTGGAGGTATGGCTCAGCCATTAAAGCTAGGCTCACAACGAAAAATATAAGAGAACTGTAGAGAGAAACCCACAGGGTGAAACCTGCAGAATTAACAACATGCTAACTCTGATTCTATCTTATTAGCAAGATAGCATGATACAGTGGCTTATAGATGCCAGACTTTAAATCTGTGTTCTGATAAAACAACTACAAAACAGTAGCCTGAAAATTGTGTGTGTGTGTGTGTGTGTGAGAGAGAGAGAGAGAGAGAGAGAGAGAGAGAAAGAGAGAGAGAAAGGGAAGGCAAATGCATCTCTGAGTTTCGTCTCATCTTCTATTTGAGAAGTGACTGTCTCTTCTTGATGGACCAGCATTCGGTGAGAGCAATCACAGCAAAGCCTGGTGCACTTGTCACTCTTGAGGCATCTGTCAAAAGTCAGAACAGCAGCAACATGGGAGAAGCTCAGAAGTGAGAGCTGACTCTGTAACTGGAGGAGACTCCCTCTGGACAGACAAGAGCATGTCCACCCAGTGGACTCACAATGCAGAACAATCTAGGAGCTCTCAGAATGAAAGACCAGACCAGCCTCTGCTGGAAGTCCTGTATTTCTGCATCTCAGAGATCAACTGTCTCTGGCACCTGCCATTTTTGAGCCATGCAGAGTGCAGAGAGGCTATGGCTTAAGGTGGCAGAGAAACCCTACTTGCTCTGTGATTCTGGTGGGTTGAGGAATCTTTTGTTCTTAACCAAGTGATCTTGGGAAGTCCTGTCTTCTTCTAAGTTTGCTAAGGAAATAGTAGATCAGTAATATTCAACATCCCCATCCTATGCAGCTGAATGACTGTAGGTTTTGATTTCCTGAGGCAGTTGACCAGGCAAGAAAGTTTTCTGAAGAGAAAAAGTCCTGTTTCGTTAAATACATTCTCTCTGGGAAAGTCATAGGGGGAAATTATTTGAAGTTAGACATAGTATCAAAAGCAACAGGGCCCACAGAAAGGTGTCCCCAGAAAGGAACCTAGGATAGACTTTTGGAGTGAAGGAAGTTGGTTTCTCACAGGGGTGAGAGGAATAAAGGTCTAGCTTGCAGAGTTACCATTCACAGTTATCCAATTTGGATTTTATTAGCCTAATAAAGGCCCTAGCCTGATACATTTCTCCAAATCAGAGAACAAACTGAGCACATGATTTAAAGTCAGTGAATATATTCTAAATGAACCCAAACATTCACCCCTTCATCTTTTAAGCCCCAAGTATCTGTCATCCTTTGTCTACTAGATACTTTTATTGTGGGCACACTGCCTGCAAAACATGGAGCTGTCCAGGCTGTACACACTTCCTTCTGTATGGTGAACAGATGGGTTATGGGGTGAACACATTCGTGCTTGTCTTGTTTGAAGATTGCTGTGCTGTGTGGTCTCCCTGGTGGCATTTCCACACAAAGCATTAGTACTTCTGCTTTTAGTCTTTGATTTTTTTTTGGTTCCCCTCTATTAACTCATTGCAACAAGCCCACACTAGAGGAACAAGCCATTCCAGCCGGAATGAACTTCTAGAATGTTCATGGCAGTAGGAACACTCACAAAGACCTGACTTTCAAGAGCCTGTGTTGCAAGCACATCACAGTCACACCCCGCCACACCAGCAACGCCTCTAAAAGCCTGTCCACACAGTTTTCACACTTTCACAGCTCCTTCCATCTGGCTTGAGCCAGTAGACCTAGCATAGCAGGGAGATAACACGGGAAACTTCAACCTTCATTCATTATTCTCCTCTTTCCCCCACCAAAGAAGGCCTTTCACTGAGCGCAACATCTGCTTCGTCTCTGCTGTACACGGACAGAGCCCCAGTGCAGTGTCCTCTTCGCAAATACCCCAGCCAGATGACAGTCACACCTGAGGCTGGCAGAATGAACAGTGTAAGCCAAGATGCTATTGTGTGTCAAATCTGATAGCGCACGAGGAAGGTGTTAGTGCATGGGAGAACAGAACGCAGAGAGGGATCTTTCTACAGGAGAAAGGAAAATTAGGCTACAATTTCCTGAGTACAAAGAGCAGAACGGACAGGAGGTGGGCTAAAACACACACACTCAGGGTTGCCATTTAAAAGCTCGTCCCGTCCCATCAACTGATCTCGGGCTCTTTGTCTCTTGCCGTCTACGTGAAATAAACTGTTGCCGTTCTAGAATATAGAAGCGAAGAAGCTGTTTCCCACAAAACAGAAAATTGTCTCCCAGTTGATGTTATTAATATTGCTCATGTTCACCCCTCCATCGTGGTTGCTTTAGGCAATGTAAACCCCACTCTGACTCCCATCAATCATTACAGACATCTAAACAGAGAGCAAGTGCAGTGGTTTGAAAGAAAATGTCCCCCAAAGGGAGTGGCACTGTTAGGAGGTGTGGCCTAGTTGGAGAAAGTGCGTCACTGTGGGGGCAGACTTGGAGGTCTCTTTTTTTTTTTTTTTCACAAGCGTCACTCCGTGTGACAATCAATCCGCTTACGGTTGCCTGCAAGATGCAGGCACCACAGCTGCTTGCATGAGGCCATGCTTCTCACCATGATAACGATGGACTGAACCTCGGAAACTGTAAGCTGCCATCCCAATTAGATGTTTTCCTTATAAAGTGTTGCCATGGCCATGGCGTCTCTTCACAACAATAGAATCCTAACTAAAACGGCAAGGCTGTCCATTACTTGAAAGGTTTCTTACAAAATGACCTGACATTATCCTGTGAAATAACAACTTGGGGCTCTTTTTATAAGTAAAAATAAAAGCTTTGTATGTAGTTCAACTTAACATTTCAAGGAATTGGGGTAACTACTCACTTACTAGCTTTAAAGTCAATTCAAAGACAGAAGATGACTGAGTTAGCATTTACTTGCTTCAACATTGTGTTGCCCGAATAGCCACCGGCATCCTCTTGGCAAACTGCTGATCTCTTTGAATTGTGCAAATATCTTAAGCTTATGGACATTTAGGTTAGTGTCCAGTAGTCAAAACTGAAGAAAGGCTGCCCGTCATTATTTTTATACCAGTGTTCTGACTCAGTATCACAGCATATCAATTACGATGACATTATGGTTTGAATGTGTCTTCAACGTTCATATGATAGAAATGTAATACTATGCTGGAAATATAACACCCAATACAAGTGTTTGGAGGTGGGGCCTAACGGGAGGCATCAAGGTCAGGATGGCTCTGACCTCATAGGTGGATTAGTATTGTTATTGCAGAAGAGAAGGTAGCTATGAAAGTGCTTTGGGCCGGTCATGTTCTTTCTCGCTGTTCTCTCTCTTCAGTGGAATGGTATAGTAGGAAGGCCCTTGGTATTCCCAAGGGAACAGGGACTTCCCAGGACCCACAGTCTGTAAGGCAATAAGCACTTATTCATTATAAACCAACCTGCCTGTGGCATTTTGTCACGGCAGCACAAAACAGATGAAGACGGGAAAATAAACAGGTTGCAGGCTCCTACTGTGCATTTTCAGGGCTTTGCTGAGCAGAGACTCACTGCACCAGCATCATGCGGGAGCCAGGTCGAAGAGCAGACAGAGCTGCACCCCTCAACGTGGACATACCTCTGCGTTAGAACCTGAATGCTAACTAGATGCCAGGAAGCATGTGTGGACGTTCATATCGAGGGTGTAGAGTGAACTGTTGCTCGCAGACTGAGTCATCCTTGCTTGGGCACACGGTATGTTTGGACTAAGAAGAGCTGGTGCTTTGGAATCTTAACCAGGGGCCACTAGCCCCAGCTAATGATGCATCTGTAATTGTATTAGCAGCTAAATTTAGTTTGGCCTAGTCTGAGGCCTTCATGAGATTGACTTACTGAGTTCTTGTAGGTACTCTACAAGGTTTCATTGATCACTGTATGTGGAACAGATGAGGACATAGGAGACCCTACAAGAATCAGGCTTAGAGCTGACCACCCAGGTGCAAAGAGAGCAACCCAAGGTGGCAAGCATTCTGATATGCGAGGGTTCATATGGACGTTGTTATGCATTCTGTCTTCTAGAACATGCACAGTTCTAATGCCCAATCAGGAATCAGGTGACTTATCCCCCACCTGGTGAGAGAAAAGTTGTCTCCTTATAGTACATACAGGAGAAACTTATTTCCAAAAGTCTTGCAAATGCAAGTATCTGATATTCATGAGAAAATCAGATATATTCAACACTCCAACCACGACAAAGGCTCTCACACTTGCATAATACAAAATTTGTAGATTCCGCTCTGCTTGAGTAGCCTGCAGATGCAAAGCATAAAGAGAGAGGAATAGATGGTGGCATTTTAAATCATCTTCAGCTGGCTTTCTATGCTACCTTCTGTCTGGTTCTTTACTTTCCATTCTGGTTCTAAAAACTCTTGGTGTGGAAATCACTCACTGTTATACTCCTGCAGGCAAGTTAACAGGCCGTCCCAGAACCATGGCAACCAATATGAATGAGGGAAGAAAAAAAATATCCCTGAACAATTTAGGTCGGAAGGGCAGCAGGGGAATGCAGTCACGTTTCTGCCCAACACATCAAACCAAGTACAGGCTCTGATACTCAGGATCTAGAAACTTGTATGTTTGTTTGATACAAGTTTTTTTTTTTTTTTTTTTTATCTTAGGCTGGCCTTGAACTTCCAGGAATCTTCTTGCCTCAGCCTCTAAAGTACTGGAGTTACAATCTTGTGCCACCACACCGGGCTGGAAACTTTAAGGAAAATGTTAGTCTATCAGTCAGTCTGAGAATAGCCATTTGAAAGGAGTGATTTTTTTTTTTTTGGCTCATGATTTCAGAGGTGTCAGTCATGAGGCAGATAATCATGGATGATGGGAATGGCTGAACAACACTGCTTACGTCATGTGGCCAGGAAGCAAAGATGGAGAGAGAAGTGTGGGTAAAACATGTTTTTCAAAGACATGGTTCCCTCCTGTGACCTACATCCTCTAGTTATGCCCTGCTTCCAAAAGGTTCCACCACCTCCCAAAATATAGTAATCACTTAGGGAATCAAGCCTTCAACTGATGAACCTACAGAAGATATATCATATTCAAATCAGTAGCAGAGTCAACCTTGCTTGCCTAGCAAACATGAGGTTCTATATTTGATTTCCACCATGACTCTCCCCACTCAACAAGAATTAACCTTTATGCTTCGAAGAGCATGCCACAACTGTAGGTTCTGGAATTTCCTTTTCCCTTTCAATGTGGAGGGATTTCACAAGCTCATCTATAGAGGAGTGCCATTCCTTCTCTGACATGTTGTACCTGCTGAGGTTCCATGGGGATGAGAGAACAAATGTCTTACCATCTTGTCTCTATCATTAAGAGTGGTGTGGCTTTACATAAGCTATCAGTTATCTTCTCTCTGATCATTTTACTATTGATAAAATGAGGGAAAGGTAGAATTCACATGTATTGGACATTGATTATATTTTCTACTTGCACCGTACCTTTGACTACCCTTTCTGTGCTTAGATAATTGTGGTGATATTTTGTTTGTGCTCTAACAAATAAAGCTTGCCTGAAGATCAGAGGGTGGAACTAGCCACAAGTTAACCACAGAGGCCAGCCAGTAGCGGCACACATCTTTAATCCCAGTACTTGGGAGGTGAAAGCATGAATATCAGGAGTTCAAGGCCATGCTGGGCTATGAGATTTAACTAGTCTAAGAAACAGAGCCCACACCTTTGATCCCAGCACTTGGGATCTCACACCTTTAATCCCAACACTAGGGAGGTGGAGAGAGGAAGTGATATGGCTGGATGGAGAGAGGAAAATAAGGCAGAAGGAGACAGGAGCTCAACCCCTTTGGTTTGAGGATGCTATAGAGTTAAGAAGTCTCTCTAGTGGCTGGCTCCTTTATTTCTCTGATCTTTCAGCATTTACACTGATATCTGACTCCAGGTTTTTATTATTAAAACCAATTAGAGTTCATGATACAGATAATCTCCCACTTAATGAGCTCAGTCTGCCTTGGGCAGACTTCTCAAAGTTTCCTTCCCAGTCTCCCTTGCAGCCAGGTTCTGCTAGAAGGTTCTGGAAAATGGATTGAGCATGAACACCAATGTTCAACTATGAGGAGTCAGGTTATACTTGAATTAGGGATGCCTGATCTCTGCTCAGATGAACTCTGAGACATAGATCCATAAGAGGAATGCCAAGGAGGTGGTATCATGTTGCGGGGAGACAAAGCGATTTGTGTCTCTGAAGTGGCCATCAGAAGGTTCAGTATCATGACATGACCTGTCTGACAAGACAATATGAGTATTCCTGAATATTTTAGTCCCAACATCTTTCTATATGACCCTTCAAGACACAAAGTGAGGTAACTAGGAGCATCTGATGATGCATCTACTTCAGCTGTCTAGAGTATATTGAGCTGTCTTTGACTAAGTACCTCCCAGGGATATTGTTAAGACTGAATGAGTTATCTATGGCCATCCCCTGAACATGCCCAATCTTGTCTGTATTTAGAAGCTAGTGAGGCTGGGCTTGGATAGTACTTTGATAAAAGATTAAATGAGTTATTCAGGTCAAGTGCTAGCAAGAACTCAATACTTTTTGCTCTTTTGAGTTTTTTTTTTTTAATGAAAAGTTTCACAAAATACTAATGCATTTGGCACAGGCTTTAAAATATTTCTTCAAATTCCTTTACATGTGTCCCATTGTGAAACAGAGCCTATACCCATTCTTTTCCCTGTAAGACTGAATGGGTCTCTGTGAGTGCTTCCTTAAAATACGTTAGAAGTCACACACTAAGTGTGACTTCTATGTGAGGTTAGGAATGGCCATGCATCTTCTGCCCATGTCTCTTGCTCTTAGTCTTCACACCATGAGAAAGCCCAAGTCAGACTAAACTAGGGTCTCAGTCAAGATGGAGAATCAACCCCTGACATAGGAGGGACCAGGATTCCAGCTCCTTTCACCCCCTTGTGACATTTGCTCAAGTGAGTCCAGGTAAGAATAGCCTAGATGGGCTTATTCATTCTTTGGAACACCAAAAGAGAAAAGTAACACATTGGTTGTTGTTTTAAAACACTCAGTTTTGGGGGTAATTCATTATATGTTGAAGGAAGACTGCTCATTCGTTTCCCAGCCCAAACCCAAAATAAGCACACAGAAACTGTATTAATTAAAACACTGCTTGGCCAATTAAGCATATTTCTAGCTAGTTCTAACATCTTAAACTAACCCATCTCCATTAATCTGTGCATCACCACAAGGTCATGGCCTACCAGCAAAGTTTCAGCAGACTCCAGTGGAGGTGTCTTTCTCCTGTGGTGCCTACATGCATTCTCCCCGGCTCCTCCTACTCTCTCTATATATATCTCTTCCAGACTGGCTATATTCTGTTAAGCCATTGGCCCAAAGCAGCTTTTTTATTAACCAATGAATGACAATAAAACATATTCACGCCATACAGAGGGGAATCCCACATCAATACTTCTTGACTTTATAGATAGCAGAAAATGTAGAAAGGAAGAAGACAAAGTTAATAAGAAAAGTTATTTGGATGATGGAACGATGAAGTAAGTTGAGGGGAAAAGCTGATGTGGGGTGTGAGGAGACTGTCCCCTAATACTTGGTGGCCTTGGAAGAGGAAAGTGAGAGACGGGAAGTTGGCTTGAGGATTTGAGGTGGTGCCACAGTTAACTAGTAGAGGTCATTGAGGAAAAGGCATCAAAGACAGAGGATGACCCCAACTGCCTGAATCCCCTTGATCAGGTTACATGGAGGAAACACCCCTTGTCTCAAGACTGTGGGAGGGGCTGGGATGTGCTAGAGGGAGGCCAGGCAGGGAGAGGTGGGTGGCTCAGTCCAGGTCTGGAAGTCTGGTGGGAGGGGTGGATGAGGGGCTTTTTCAGTTCCAAAGAGGATTTCACTAGGTTTCTCTAGGGCTTGCCACTTCACCCACACACGCATTCATCCGGTGTAGATTCTGGGAACAACATGGAGATGTACGGATAGGTCCTACCACTTCACCCACACACGCATTCATCCGGTCATTCACCTGTTGAGACGTGGTCTCCTGTAGCCCCAGCTGGATTTGAACTCACTATGTAACCAAGGATGATCTTTTTTTTTTTTTTTTTGGTTTTCCTGGCACTAGCTCTGTAGACCAGGCTGGTCTCGAACTCACAGAGATCCACCTGCCTCTGCNTCCCCTTTTCTGTTCAATTTAAAAAAAAGTTTTAACTTTAATATAGCAAGAATACATATAACAAAACAGGTATCAAACAAGAATTACAGTTACAATATTTACTACTTTATCTTTTATCATAATTAAGGAAAACTATAATTATAACTATCTATTCTTCAACTCCATCAAGGACTCCAGAAGGATATATTACCTAAGTAAACAAGAAGTGCATTATAAGCAACTTCCAAAACTCTAGAATTTACAGAGACATCTCACTGCCTGGACAGCCAACCAAAGTTCTTTTGTAACATTGGGGCACCCATCTTCAGCCTATAGGCCCATAATATCCAGCAAAGTTTTCCATGAAGCAGGACATTTCAAAGACAGTTTTGCCTATATTGGCAGTTTGTCAATCACGTTCTTCTGTGTCCTACAGGATGTCTGACAAACTCTTTCATGAAGCAGAAGCCCCAAAGGATCATCTTACCTTTAGGCAAGTTCAGCAGTCATTTTTTTGTGGGTTCCTGCATTTTCAGTTTATACAGCATACTATCAGGCAGTCCAGGCAAGAGCAGTTTCTTGCCCAAATGGCTAACAAACTCCATAAGGAGCCTCTTCAATGCCCATCATCCTCATGAAGTAGATTGGTGCTGCCAGGAGCAGATGTTTTTCATTGTCATGAAAAGTCCTTAGTTCTTAAAACATTTTAAATACCATGTTTTGTAGGTCTTTGAAAGGCTTGTTGATTATCTAGCTAACTTAAATATATCTCTATATATCTAGAAAAACCTAACATGACAACAAACTTAACTATCATAGATGACTATCTATTAACCTGTATTTCTTAATTATACATTACATTTTTAAATGAGCTGTACAAACACAATACTTTACTCAAGAGCAGAAATAATACATATAACAAAATTGATCTAAAATTTGTATCAACAGACCAAGGTCAGTACCAGTGCAAAGTATTTATCTCTATAGCATATCCCCATTTAAATTTAAACAAACATTTATAAACTATCACTTAGGGAACTTGGGCGTTATTGTCTAGACTTATTTCCTGCTGACTGGGGGTGATGTTAATCAAGTGTGTCATGGGGTATGCTATATGGTAGGTCCATCTCAGCCAGCAGTCCTAAAGCTGTCATAGATGTTGGACCATCTGGGCCATTGTTTCAAGGGGTCTTGTTTTATCAAACCACATTAGTCTAGAAGGAATCCACAGGTTCTCATCCTCTATGGAAATAAAAATAGAACATCTTTTCCAAAGCAACATATCCTTAGACCCAAATTTTGAAGTCAAGATACCTTTAAAATATGTATGTTGCTTTAGCTTAGCAGCCCCTAGAACCTCTGTAGTCAAAAAATTGAAAAAAAAAACCACAATAATAAACACAATCCAGACTCACTGTGTATTTTTCATCTTTATGTATGTGGCTTATTTTTCTTACTCTATTACTTTTAATGCAAGTTTAATATTTAATTATATTTACTCTTTTAATCTATGACTGTACTCTGTTTTTTAAGACTTTTTTATATGTCTATACTCTTTTTTATTTTCTCTCTCTCAAACCTATGAACCTATGCATCCAATGGGTCCAACACTATGACCCATTTAGAGGTCTTATTCATCTGAATCTATCTTTATTGCATATCTGTAATTATTTTCTGACCAGGAGCACTCTATTTTTAAATGCTAAGCAGGCATGTCTAGGATCAAATCTGTGGTCCTGCCTGTTGGTTCTGCCCAGTCCAACATGATGGAGGCATGTTCGCTGCCTCTGAGAGTCATGCACATTGCCCCATTTTCAAGTCTATGTTGCCATTAAGCAAGTTGTAGCACTTTGCTCAGAAGCCTCATTTAAGTGCTCCTTAGCCAGACTTCCTGAAAGAGTCAGAGCCATTAGTGCTGGTGAACCAGGAAGCCACAGCTTTTAAGGAAACCACACAGTTTTTACTACTAAAGCAGTATCAGGAAACCTCTTAAAGAAGCCACGTCTCTGCTTTCTGCCAGCAAACAAAGCAAGAGGCTTCATTACTGCTTCCTTTCTTTCTTTCTTTCTTTCTTTCTTTCTTTCTTTCGTTCGTTCGTTCGTTCTCTTTCTTTCTTTCTTTCTTTGTGTGTGTGTGTGTGTGTGTGTGTGTGTGTGTGTGTGTAGAATTCCTTTTCAAACTTCCTCAGGTTTTTAAGTAGATTTAGTTGTCCACGTTGGAAGCCAATTCTGTTGAGGGGTGACTGTTCATTTGTTTCCCAGCCCAGACCCAAAATAAGCACACAGAAACTGTATTAATTAAAACACTGCTTGGCCAATTACTTAAGCATATTTCTAGCTAACTCTTATATCTTAAACTAACCCATCTCCATTAATCCTTGCATCACCACGAGATCGTGGCCTACTGGCAAAGTTTCAGCAGGCTCCAGCGGAGGCATCTGTCTCCTGTGGTGGCTACATGGCTTCTCCCTGACTCCACCTACTCTCTCTCTCTGTCTCTCTCTCTGTCTCTCTGTCTCTCTCGCTCGCTCTATCTATCTATCTATCTATCTATCTATCTATCTATCTATCTAATCTTCCAGCCTGGCTATATTCTGTTAAGCCATTGCCAAAAGCTTCTTTATTAATCAATAAAAGCAACACATATACAGAAGGACTTCCCACACTAATTATATAATAAATACCTGCCATTTTTAGCATTCTCTCTGGCTTTTCAGAACACTCGATGTGAACTTTTCTATTTGCTCTTCACCTCAACCCTGTATAGAAAGTAGCAGGATCCATCATCTCTTTATGTACAATGGATATAATAAACGTTGACCACTTCACCTTAGGTCATGTGATCCAGGCCCTGGGTCCCTAATGTGGCCCCCTTTTGATAAATACTGTGGTCTAAGTGCAGAGGATGTGTGATACTCTATCTCACCATGGATTCTGAACCATTGTTAGAATGTACTGATGTATGTAAATGTTCCCTCTACATTATCTTGGGTTCAGCTTCAAAACAACCAGTGTTCTAGTCTCTATCCATAGGATTAGTGTGCTTATATCACGTTGACCATGTAACAACAAATTGCTCCAAAACTCAGTGGTTAAGAGCAGCAGCACTTATTCATTGGGCCAGGAATTCAGAAGCAGCTGGGCATGAGTGGGGCACATCTTCATTCCCAGTGCCCAGAATTAGAGGCAGGAAGATTCTGAGTTCACAGTCAAGTCAACCTGGGCTACTAAGACTGTCACAAATTAACAAATACAAACAAATGAATTCGGGTGCACCCTTGGTTGAAGGGCTGTGTCCTGGAATATTACAGTTATTGGGGCTGGAGAGATGGTTCAGTGGTTAAGAGCACTGTCTGTACTTCCAGTTCCCAGAAGCCACACAGTAGCTCACAACCATCCATAACTCCAGTAACAGGAGATCTGATGCTGTCTTCTGACCTCCATGGGCACTTAGGCACGTGATACACAGATAAACATAAAGGTAAAACATTCATACACATAACATAAATTTTTTGAATTAAGGAAAAAAGAAGTTACAATTCTCTGTGAAATAGGTCTGCATTCGGGTGAAAGGCTGATGGTACCAAGGGGTGGGTGGCTTCTGATCTGGCTCCCTCATAGCCTCTAGTCTCTGCAGCACTGCTTGAGTGTCCTTACAGCATGGCCGTGTTCCCAGAGCAAGCCATTCAAAAGGCCAGGAAGGAGATTCTAATCCCTTTGTTGCCTAATCTCGAAAGGCACAGCACTTCCCCTGTCTTCTGTTTGTCCCACGGATCAACCAAGCCTTTGACCCAGGAGCCTTTGCAGCACATTCCAGATCCAAGCTGTACTACTCACTTATTTCTGTTTTGGAAATTTATCTGCAAAGATAAAAGCAGCCATGTGCCAGGATAGAAGTGTGATAGTGTTTGTTCCAGGAGTGTTGTTATATGGGACACTGGAGACCGAAGGACTTAAATTCCATATTGAGGAATAATGTGCAGCAACTAAGCATGATGATTAGAGATATGTGTACTCATGACATAGTAAATCTTAAAAACAACACCAGAGTAACAAATACATAATGCCATTCCTATGCAAAATAAAAGCCAACGTGTGTGTGTGTGTGTGTGTGTGTGTGTGTGTGTATGTGTGTGTTTGCATGAATCTGGAGAGAAGGCTTTGAGAAAGAATTAATTTTTTTGTAATAATCTGATTACCATTTCCATGGAGAGGGGAAAAAATAGGAGAGAAAATGTATACCGTCACCTGGGTACCAGGCATCCACACTGTCATGTCATTGCAGGTAGTAAGTGAACAAACCAACCGTCCTTGATTCAGAAGCTCCCGTTCAAGACTTCCTACTCCTGTTCAAGTCTTTCTTCTGCCTTTGGCTTTTCCTGAAATGGAGGTGACAAAATGTTCCCGAAGGAAAGCTAGGGGAGTAGCCATTTCTGGTGAGGTACATGGAGGGCAGAACAGACTGCAGTGCTTAGGAGGAGAGCTGAGGCTGTCTCTCAAAGCATCGGGGAGAAATGAGCTGCAGAGGTGTAGCAGCTCCGAGGGAGGGGGTGTCTCCCAGAGGCCCTCGGGTCCCACTTAGCCTGGCAGCGTTTCTTGGGGAATATTGATCAAAAGTGCTCACCTCTATCATCTGAGGAGCATAATGCAGTCTGTGAGTATTCATGGAAAAAAGCTTTTCTTGGCCAGGCTATTTTCTGAAGTCAAAAAGATCCTTTCAGGATCTGTAATAGCCGGCCCTCCACACTTCACACCCTCAGTGAAAAGCACACTCCAATTTTCAGACCCTGGGACCCCACGCCAAGGAGGAGGCTGATGAGCGGGACCTATTCATGTAAAATAGTCTGTCAAACTCAATGAGCATTTTGCCAGAGGGAGAGGGAGGGATACATAAATGTTAGATTAGAAATTCCACCTGGACACACAGGAAAAGGCACTCTTGTTCCTGAGATCATTTAATGCAACTGTTCTTCCTTTCTTAAAGGTCTTAAATGGAATTTTCAATCGCATACATAATATAGTCAGATACGGAAAGCCGCGTATCAGTGTGCTATTAAACCTGTGTTTTCCATGTCTGACGTGGTATGGAAGACGCAGACAAGGACTTCCTAGTTTCTCTGACTTTGGTTATGTAAAGAGTAGACTCATCAACATTATTTTTAAATTCTCCTATTTATCTACACACACACACACACACTCCAACCATCTCTTTCTCTAGTGCTAGGGATCAAACCCGGGACCTCGTGCATACACATACAACACAGGAGTTTAAATCCGCACCTCATCTCTTATTATCCAACTTAATGTAGGCTAGCAGGGACTTGGGTATTAAAAAACATTTTTTTCTTGCAAAATTCTAACAACCAATAAAGCACGATGCAATCTCAGCAAGTCTTCAGTCACCCTTTAGGATGGATGTCATTTCCCACCCAGGCTGTCCTGCTGCGGTGCTGCTGGCCAGCTGCTGAGGAGCACATGTGCAAGGGGAGCGTGCCATAGATAGACCTCTGCCTTCCCTCATTGGGAAGCTACACTGGAGAAGCTACAGCAGACAGCGTGTGGAAAACCTGACCCTTGGCTTTGGAAGCAAGCCGTTTGCTGGTGGGCTCTGTGGTGTTCAAGCGACATGGTGCGTTTTTACCATCTTTTCCTGGAATACTTACCTGTAAAGGCTCTTAGGAGGCAACTACAACTTGGGTCAAATGGTACCAAGTGCTAAACATCACGTGGCTTTTTGATTCTAGAAGGTGGGAAAGACATTCCAGGGTGTGGTCAGCCCGCCTGGGCATTGCACTAAGCACGCCTTGGTGCCAGATCTTTATTTTCAGTCTTTTTTTTTTTTTTTTTTAGTTAAGACCCATGCAACCTGCCTTTCCAGGAATCTGCTATCTGGTGGTTTTTGAATTCCCAGTAGGGGTTGGTTCCAAGCGCTCTTTTTGTGGATGATAAGGAGAGGTCAGATTTCTGGCAAACCAGACATCACAGTGCCAACACCTTACTGTGCTCAGTCTAGTTCCTGTGACAATAGACTCAGGGTGGCCTCCGATGTGGTCTTAGACGCATCCTCACAGTGGCTACGCTACAATGGGCACTAGAAAATTACATTGTTTAAGAAACAATCCATGTACTGGTCAAGAACAGTTATTGGTGCTAAATGGAGGTGTAACTACACATGGAGACCTGGGAGACTCAGCTCCTGCCTAGAGCCCCAGTCTAGCTGCCTGACAGCCAGTGAGGTAACACCTTCAGGCCTCAGTTTTTACAGCAGAAGTAGATGGAAGACAGAGTTGGTGTTCCCAGCTGTAGGCCAGGGTGTTAAGGAACCACGTATGCAGAGAGGTATTCTTTGTGATATTTTTCCCCACAACTTCCATGGGCTTTTTTTTTTTTTTTTGAAAATGAAAAGCAATTAAAACCATATCCATTTGTAGAGTGCAAATGAGAATAGTGTTCCTTGGTATAAACATTTTCATCAAGTGGCCTTGGCTTAAATGACACACACAAGGCTATACCAGAGATTTAGAAGTGAACACTGTAAATGCGGTGTCTTCTCATTAGGAGATACTCGGTCGGAGGAGACAGGCATTTCCCCTGGGATGCTAAACAAACAAAACCTCCCACATCAAAAACCGACAATTGCATTCTTCTAGTAATGGTCCTTTTCAGGGGAAGCTGGATTCTTTCTGATATGGTCTGAGGGTGTTGACGAGGGTGTTGAAGATGAGCCAATCTCTCACAGGAAACATGGTCCCGAGAATCAACCCCTTCCCACCTTTCTGCTATAAACGTGAGAAGAACTTTCTTTACGAGACAGTAGTGACAGCAGCCTTTGCGTTTTCAGTGCTCACTTCCATATCTGCAAAGTAGCCCACTATGACCCCAGAGGAAAGCTCCCTGGGAATCCTGGAAGGCCATCTGCCGAGCTGAACAGTTAACAAGAGGAAAGGACTTGGCTCCAAGGAGCAGCTGTAGAGCAGTGGGCCACCCAGCTCCACAGACGCATGGGGCTGCCTCGAATACCCATCAGCGGGGCTCCTGTAGCTCCCTAGTCAATTTCTGGGCATCCATCACCTTCCGGGTAGCTATAAGGGATGCAGATGCTTTAGTTCTACCCTGGGAGGGGATGAGGCAGGAATCTGAATCCTCCTTAGAAATGCCCAAATGAAGCAGGAGGCTGCGAAGTAGTGCTTCTGGCTCACAAAGCTTCAGTTGTTTCTAGAAGGAACTATATAAGCTCTTGATTATCAGTTAAAAGCTAAAATGAAGCCAGGCCAATTGAGGCTCCACTTTGCACTTGACTCCCTAGACCCTTTCTCAGGACACCAATACGTTCTGCAAGTAATGGGTGCTCAGCAAGCATTTGCTAAAGGAACAAGTGAATGATTTGTTATAAACTAGGTTGTTCAGCATTCTGAGAATTCGCTGTTGTCTGGAACATGGAGTGGCACACTATGGTCTCGGAGACCACAGGCAAGGTTGTAATGTGATTGCTGGAGTCCTGAGGCAGGAAATAGCAGTACCTGGCTTCAGCCACACCAGGAGGTCAAAATTACATATTGCCTGTCACCTAATATCAAAGTTCTCCTTAAGAACAGGAACTCTAGCCAGAATAGGGCAGGGGTGCCTAGGAAAGACAAGACAGGGGGCAACACTATGAGGCTTAATATCAGTTGTAAAAACAGACCGTACTGGCCTAGCCATGCCATTATGAAGACAGGGATGGGTTTAATTCGGTGAGATGATGGGTGGAGGACACGGATGGTATCCCATCTGTAGACCAGAGTCTCGAGGAGGCCGCAGATGCCCTGGTGGCTGAATATCAGCATTCCATACTATGAACCATGATGTAGATCCTGCATGAGTATGTATAAGCCTTCTGAGTGGTATCAGCTACCATACTGAGCACCTGTTGGCTTTGGGTTTATAAAACGCTTTTGAATAACTTTGTTCAATAAAAAATGCAAATCAACTTTGTATAGAGGCTGGGATAAGCTTTTATTTTCCTACAAACCATGAGAATGTCAGAAACATGCAGCACCTAGATGCTGTAGTTCTAGCTCATCAAATCGTCCCAGGGAATCAGAAAGAAAAGGAGCGGACTGGAGTTGAGTGGCACCATCTAAGGAGCTAAGTGTTTTCCCAGCATGGCTGCCTTCGTGGAGTGTGTCCTAGTGCACATGTACACTCCTACCAAGGTGGGGAGGACCTGGAGGTCTCCCCCATCTCGGAACAACCTAAATGTGCAGCACTGGGAAGTTAAATAACAAGAGACCTCAAAACAATCAAACAACATGCTATAACTTAATTTATCCTCTCTATCAACTGTCCCCCTATTTACACACACTACACATTGTAGACCGAACTAAGAACATGTTTGCTTACTGTGTATGCCATATACATAGAAATTGCGTGCAAATACAAGCACGAGTTTCCTTTAGATGTGACCCCCCCTTCAGTAGGTATGGAGTAACAAAGCTACAGGTAAGACACACTGGAAGGTTTAGAGGGTCCTTCAAACCTCTGCCACAGGTTAGTGGCAAGAAGGAAGTGACACCTGAGGACAGTCAGGAAGACAGGATTTGCATGGCTCACTGGAGCTTTGTGATCTCCTTTATAAGGCTAAGGGTCCGACTAACTAGCCACATCCCCAAGTCAGGGGTCATTCCCCGGGGTTCTCAAGAGCTGCAAACTTGGCTGCTGAAGACACTGTAAAAAGTCACTTACCAGGCTAAATTTCCATTTTTTCCTGTCTGCTGAAGGTCTAGATACTTTTAAAAAGTCATAATTTTGTAGGATCACTATTTTTTAAAAGCATAAAGGTCTAATCAACAAGACTATAAACATCAGTTTCCCTCTTCATGGAAATCTGGCAATCAGCATGCCAAGAAGTAAGGGCACTGGCCAGACCCTGCAGGAACCCAGAGAGTCTTACAACATTTTGGGGTAATTAGGGCCACTTTGATTACAGATGGCTGACCTATTAATACTAACGTGATGAGTGGCTCTCTGGAGGGTCGCTACCGGATGAGTGACCCTTAGCAATTTTGCTAAAACACATTTATTATGAAAACACAATATTTGCTTTTCCAACTGAAAAAAAAAACCCAGCAAACTTGATAATTTCAGTTTTCCACCCCAAACAACAAGAACTGCTAAATCCAACCAAACATGGTTGCCAGAGTCCACACTCCCCAAGTCTAAGTCTCTAACCAGAGCTATTACCAACCTAAGGATCTTGAACTAAAAAAGTAAAATATAAACAGACATAAACTGCTGTTCCTCCCCAGGACATGCGATGCTAAAAATCATAAGGTTACAACAAGGTCAAATTATCTGGTACCTCCAAATTCAATTCCAATTGAATTTATCACTCGAAGTCTGGGAGTGTTGGCTTGAGGAGGCAAATAAAATTATAAACAGAACGCTGGGGGAGTTAAAAAGGACCTCTGGGGCCTGGATTGTGGCCCTGGGTTCTGTTGCCACTGGGGGGGGAAAATAGAGGACTTCCAAAATGACAAGAATTCCACAACAGGGGTCTGTCTATGCAGCCTGAAGATAAGTGTTCTTGCAGAAGCTACTTGCTGGAAGAGTTGCAGGGGCTGCTGTGCTTGCTGCAGGAGTCAGGTCTGGGCACTTTGTAAACAGCCAAATAACAGATCAATAATAGAAGTCTGAGCAATACTGGACAACCAGACCAGAAAGCTCAAATCTCTCTCTCTCTCTCTCTCTCTCTCTCTCTCTCTCTCTCTCTCTCTCTCTCTCTCTCTCTCTCTCTCCCCCACACACACACACACACACACACACACACACACACACACACTGGTGGGTGGGTGGGTTGAGAATCAAGCTATCACTGACACAATGGGAAATGCCACGGCATCTCATTACCCTTCTGTCACCATTAAGCTCCCAGTAAGTGAGCATCCTGGGCTCTTAGGAAACAGCACATACGGATTAGAGGTTTCCTTCTGCTTTGCAAGGTCCTGTTGTGTTTATGATCTTTAGGCAGCTCTCCAGGTGCTTCCGTCTGTTGGCCTGTGATGGAAGGCTGCAGAATTCCCTTCAAAGCACCTGGATGGATGCTCCCTGCAGATGGAGGGTGCTCTCACAATTCTCACTCACTGCAAGACTAAGCCTGCTTTCTGGCTCTGCCCCTTTCTCTACCAAATCAACTCTACAGTAGATGGGAAAGGCTGGCTTCTCTGGAAGAACAGACAATGATGACATGCAGACTCAGAGGAACGACCAAGTAGGCTAGGAGAGATGTACACGAATAGAGGGCAGAGGAAGGCAGAGAGGTGGCCACATCAGGGCTTTCTTCCCCATGCCTGAGTTCCTGCAGGCTACAGTCTATAACTGCTTCCTGTTGGAGGGAAGGGGTCACCCTAGACACATGCACTGGGAAACGGCCTCATGGAGCCGGCCCATGCAGCAAGGGATGACCTCTGTTGCAATTTCTGTGTTTTGCTTTGAGGCAGAGCAGGAAATGGAGCAACAGTGGAGCTCAGAGATAGGGCTAGGGCCAGGGCAGAGGGTGAGGAGGAGGGACAGAAGTTTTCCCTGTCAACTGACTCTTGCTGGATTCTAAGGTCCAAGACGTCCAGCAAGGGATGGGATACTGGGATTCATTTAACTCCTTTCATCTTTTCCATCCCTAACAGGCACAAGACACTCTCCTTGGAGTCAGATAGGTATATATATATATATATATTCTATTGCTTGGAATCTGTTACCCTAAAACTTAAGTGACAAGAATTGTTTCCAAGGCCTGTCTTGGTTTTTGAGCAATAGGTAGGAGGAAGACTACCAGTGAGATTTGGGCGGCACTGGACACAATGTGGGTGCTGGTCAGCCCTGGAGCTGGAACAGGCACTAATCTTGTGTGTTGATGTAGGTGGTGCTGGGCTGAGCTGGACTGAACAGGGCTGAGCAGGACTGGGCTTGGCTGAACTGGGCTGAGCAGAGCTGATCTGGGTTGGGCAGGGCTGAGCAGGGCTGGGCAGGGTTGATCTGGGCAGGGCTGGGCTGGATAGGACTAAGCAGGGTTGGGTAGGGCTGAGCTGGGCAGGGTTGAGCTAGGCTGGACTGGGCTGAGCAGGGCTGAGTAGGGCTGGGCTGGGCTAGGTATGGCTGATCTGGGCTGATCTGAGCTGGGCAGGGCTGAGCTGAACTAAGCTAGGCTGGGCTGAGCTGGCCTGCGCAGGGTTGAGATATCGGCTTAGTGCTCTCATGTGGACAGGCCTATATTTCCGGACACTTCTGATCGCTCCGTGTGAAACATCACTGTCAAGATCTGGCAGAACTATGTTGCCAGGAAAATCTAAGTCAGTGAATCTCAGGTACCAGGTGGAGAAAGGCTCAGTGACGGAGGTGAAAACTTCCTATGGGAAAAGACCCTGGGGACAGCCAGTTTCCATGATGATGAAATTTTGATGATGAAAAGTTTGAATTATACTGTAAGCCCTGACACAAGGATTAGCAAAATCATTATGGAGGAAACCCCTCCAACAGTTATACAATTGTTTTGCCAGCCCTTTTGGGAACCAAGCTTGGGTATATACATGACAAGAAAACAACTCGGGAACGCAGACAAGTGCCCTCTGCCCCTTCCCTGTGGGCCCCGAGCCTTTTGCTACTGTGTTCTGCCTAGAGGCTCCAGACTATCCATTGTCCACATGACAGCAGGCTTGTTCCTGACTGATGGCAACTTCTTCTCTTCTTCTTCTGAAGTCCAGGGTTTATGAGATTCCAGGACAAGAGGACACAGCCTTGTTTGAAAGTTTCACACAAACTACATCACTTCTGACCTTGGCGGCCCGACAATGGGAAGGCTTGCTGCACGTGCTGGCACAGTGGCAGTTTCCGGGAGCCTGGGTCTGAGGGTTCTGGGTAAAGCAGGGGACTCTTGCCTGTGTCTTCCACATGGAGGATTATCTTGGGGTTCACACTCAGGCTGGAGGTCAAGACCCCTGCAAAGGAAACAGAGAATGGCCACACCATAGAGGTCAAAGAGAATCTCTGGCCACATACTGAAGGAAGTATATATGGTACTCAGAAGACCAAGGGAACTTGGTCACTGGGAAGAGGGTCTGATGTCCGCCCTGCCCCACAGTGTGTACTGCCAGAATGTTTGCAGACTGTACCACCAAAGAAACGTCATTCCTCTTAGTCTTTGCCCTGGATTTTCCTACATAAAGGAATTACAAATCTGTGAATCTCTGAAATAAAATCAGCCTTTCTGGCTGGCACAGAAGAATGAAGACAAGGCATCAGACTGCAGCAGAGTTGAGTGAAAGCCATGGAGAGCCCTGGGCTGAGCAGGTGACAATGCTGAGTTCCCGGGATCCCTGTGTGTTTCCATATTGATATTTCACACGAGCTACTCCTCAGTTAGTCCCTAAAGGGCCTGAGACTAGAGGTCAGGCCTAAATTGCTTGTCTGAATGAGTCCAGATGAGCATGCAGCTCTTTAGCACTGGAGGGAACAAGGAATAAAATTAAAGCGCACAGATCTGCACTCCTCCCTTCCCCAGGGTGGCTGTCTGGGGGCTCAGAGGAATACAGGAATGCTGCTGCAACACCCGGCCAGGGTTGCGGCTTGCTCGACCTCCCGGAGGGCCACTCTTCGATGAGAGGATCATTTCATCACCCTTCCCCTTGTAATATATTTTTAAATGCTCTAAGCTTCCCTGAGTGGCCTCCGCCTAGGACAAACCTCAAAAGCAGTGCTCCTGGAGCCTCATCCCTACGGCTTTTCTGCTACAACTATGGCCTTTGAAACGGTTATTAGTGGTGTTCGAAATTAATTTACTTGGCTTATTTTGTTTACAGCTTTTTATTTATTCATGCTTCTTTTTCTTTTAATATATATGTCTTTTGACCATGCCTTATCTTCTGGGGAAGAGCTTCTGAAATCGGTCCTTACCAGTCCCTGTCACATCACGTGGGGAGGCACTGTCCCATGCACTCTCTGGTTTCTCAGCACAGATTCCAAGGACAGGTTTTTCCCCTCCCTCCCTTCTAGGGTCAGTGAGGTTAGCAGAGGGGGGGAGGGGCCCTGAGCCCTCCTATTGTTATCCCCTTCAGAAACAGGCTATGAGGGGTGGGGGTAGCTCAGTGGTAGAAACCTTACTTAGTATGCATGAAGCCCTAAGTCCCAGTACTGCAAAAATACAAAACTTAGGTTGCTTTAAGCAAGCATAGCTAGACTTGGCCATCCAAGATTAGCAATGTTTTTAAACATGTATTTGTTTTGCTTATATATATGTACATGTGCTTGGTGCACACAGAGGCCAGAGAGGGTGTCAGATCCCCTGGGACTGGAGTTACAGACAGTTGTGAGTTGCCATGTGGGTGCTGGGATTTGAACCTGGGTCCTCTGGAAGAGAAGCCAGCTCTTAACTTCAGAGCCATCTCTCTAGCCCCTCAAGGATTGGGTTTTTATGGGCATATCTCCATCTCCTAGTTGTTAGGAGTGGGCAGGAACATTTGATCGGGGTGAAGGGCAAGAGGGGAAATAAACCTGGCTGAACCTCAGAGAGTGTTCTGGTTTGAAAGGCCACCCACTCTGATCGGATCAGTTGAGATTAAGAAGCCAAAAAAGAAAAAAAAGTAAGTCAATAAATGCTTAAAGATATTAGGTAAGGGCGTTACGAATGCTTGGTCAGAAGCAAACATATTAGCTATTCCCCAATCCCCTCTACCAGGGAAGACAAGGAGGACAGAGGGTCACAGCTTGAGTCCTGCAGATGGACAGAATAGTGCCAGCTGTCTTAGTGAATAAGTCAGAGCCATCATTTCAAAGCTTTGCAAGCAAGGGGTTTATACTCCTAAAGGCAGAGAGCAAAGCCACACCAGGATCCAGCGTAACCATGACCCATGCATTCCTTCAGTTCTCAACTCCTGCGAGTGCACCTTCATCCTGCGATGACTCCCCTATGCCCACTGTACCCTTTGATGGATGGGGAGACAGCAGCTGCAGAATGCATAGATGGGCACAAAGGATAAGGGCTGACTTTTTTTTGATACAGTCACTACACTTGCAAGCTGCTGGCAGCGCTGCCCCAGTTCCGCTTCTGCTGGGGATGGAAGCCGGGGCTTATTCAAAGGGCCTTAGTCTCTGTTTTACCTCTGCCAGCGCAGGCGCAGGAGTACACGGGGCAGGGGGCTGTAAATACAAATCTGTATATCTAAACTCCTACTGGGATGGGACTTTACAATCCTGCTCAGCCTTCTTGACTAGAGCACTTATGTTCTGTAGATGCTGTCACCTTTGGGACACTGCTGGGACCAGTCCAAAGCTTTGGTTGAGAAGAAGAGAAAGGGCAGCTGGGCTAGAGGATTGACTTACTACAGTGACTGGTTGCTCATTCAACCAGCAGGTATGGCAGCCTGCTGGGTTAGAGGGGTGTCCTGGGCAAGCTCTTTCTATTTGTGTTGGGACCACCATAGGAATGAATATGGCTACTAAGTGGCATCTCTCTCTCTTCTGAGTGGCATTACCATAGTCACTACCCAAGTTTTTCCTACCTGATGTGGGAGTGTCATATATCAATCTGTTGATTTCATTGGTTAAGAAATAAAGAAACTGCTTGCCCTGATAGGTTAAAACATAAGTGGGAGGAGTAAACAGAACAGAATGCTGGGAGGAAGAGGAAGTGAGGTAAGACTCCTCAGACAGACTCCATAGCTCCTCTCAGAGAGACAAGCGATGAAGCTCCGACCCAGGATGGACGTAGGCCAGAATCTTCCGGGTAAGCGCACCTTGGGGTGCTACAGACATTATTAGAAATGGGCTAGTCCAGGTGAGAGAGTTAGCCTAGAAGAGGCTAGATAGAAATGGGCCAAGCAGTGTTTAAAAGAATACAGTGTCCGTGTAATTATTTCGGGGCATAAGCTAGCCAGGCAGCCGGGGTGCTGGGGACACAGCCCCACCACTCATATTATTATACCTACCTGTGAACCAGAGACCCAGTACAGCCAGGCTACACTGGAGAGTCATACCCAGCCCTGCAGTGGTGGCTGCCACCCATCTGAGCTATCTGTGCTGGGTCAGTATCTCAGGCCCAGGACAGAAAGGTCAGGCTGGGAGGTCACACCTGCCATCTCAGCTTGTTCTCTGAGTCCTAGACTGCAGATCCTGGGGTTCGCTGCCCTCCGCACTTGCTTAGCTTTTGTCTGCCTCTCTTGTCCCAGCTGCTCTATTCAGCAGCCCTCCTTGACGACCTGCCCTCCCTGCGTGGAGGCCTATGGAGGCCTCTGCTAAGGCAAGTAGTCAAAGGCCAGCCCAGCACGAGCTTTATCTTATCGGCTCATCTCAACATCCTGCTTCTCCAGGCTTGCTCAACGAAAACAAAAGGGGGAGAGGGGGGGGCAGCGGTCCTGTACCCATGGCTCCCTGCAGCCCCCCACACAAAAGGGAGGCGACAAAGACATTTTCCACGATGGCAGGTGTTGGTGTCAGATTCCACCCAGAGTGTACCGGCAGAAGAAAGGCAGGCAGAGCTGGGCTCCACAGGCAGCACAGACATGTAGGGGCAGGAGAGTGGCAGGGCCCCTTGGGAGAAGTCAGGAGGCAGGCAAGGCTGAGGCCCAAGGAGCTGAGTGGGCATGAAGTGTTAGTCAACCGATACCCCTCCCCAAAAGCAGTGTTTAGCGTGTGCATGGGCACGGTGGCGCGGGGGACACCAAAGTGTTAGTCTTACCTTGCTCAAGTATAATGAGACAGCTCTGTGCTTTAATCTGAAGAGAGAGAAGATAAAAATCCAGTGAATGCAAGGACAGCACCTCTGCAGCAGCTTCAGTTTGATAATGGACTCACTGCTGAGAAGACGTGTTTATCCCAGCTCCCCCTGATCCTAAAGCCTTGTGCATCATTCCTGAATGCTCACTTGAATACCCACTTGATGGGACCAAATACCAGTCGGGGCCGTATTTACAAAGGAGTCCCCAGAAGCATACAGAACTGAGGGAAGATCTCAGTTTCCCGATCCTTATGACAGGCCCCTGTCAGCCCTTCCACAACATCTTACTCCCTGTGTTTTCCAGTTACATGCAAACTATTTTTGCTTCCAGAAAGTAGCTTTCTACCCCAACAACTCTACTCAATTCCATATAGCTCGATGCCTATCAAATCTGGACATTTAGCAGCAACACAAATCATTGTACACACTGCCACAATTACGAACTCAGACTTTCTGTTGATTCCATCTGCCAAGGTTGGCACAGTGACTAGAGATTTTTTAACACCATTCGGACACTCTCCTTGCTATGTCTCTCTGAAGGAAGTGTGTGTACTTCCATGAAGTTGTATTCTCCAATCTACTGATGAAAACTCGGCTTCCTGATAGAGCATTTGGAGTGGGAAGCCAGGATCCATGACCAGCCCTGGATGACCAAGTGGCACTTCCTTGTCTTACAATGAACTTGGGTCCTTCTCCATGGGTGGGCATAAGAAGCTCTATCCAGGTTGACTGCGGGTAACAGATGATAATGTCCTTAGAAGATAATTTCTAAGGATAATTTCTCCCAGCATGCCATATTGCAAGGTTCCATTTCATCTAATGGAAGATCCTCACACCTCTGTGTGCATGGGTCTACCTCAGGCTCCTGATGCTCTCCTATGTGAGAAAAGGCTCTTTATGAAGGGGCTCCTTGATCTCACTCTCCTGCAGCCCCCTTGGCCCTGGGTACGCTATGCATACAGGCCCTTGATTGGTAGAAACCCAGAAAGCAGATGGCTCACTAACAATGGAGGACTTGTTTGTAATTGCTGATGAGGACCGGTTTGCTCCTCTCCTGAGGGTCCCCAGACACAGCCTGGTGTGGTGTGCCGGCCCACAAAGAATATTTCAGTAACTGCCAGTCCATGGTTGAGTTAAGGAGATGCATAGCAGGGGCAGTTGGAGGCTGCCTTGATTATTCCATAGGGCTCAGACGTCACCTGCTCTTGACATCTAGGCAGTCCTCTTGAAGGGCAAGGTCCCAGTTGCTGGGGCCAGGGAGCAGATTGCCTCTCAGTACAACCCCAGGGGCTAGCACAGAGCATCAGCTACCCTGCACACTATTCAAAGAGCCTAAAAGAGAGGACACTGAGCTTGGAGATGAGGGATGAGAAGAGATGGGGAGGCACATGATGCCTGGCAGGAAAGGGGCACAAAGCATGCCCATCTTTCTTTTCATCCACTCAGATGTGTTCTGAGTATCATTACAGGCTGCAGCAATGGATACAGCAAACAAAACCCTCCTTGCTTTGGGGCCGTAGTGGATGGTGGAGGAGGCAGAGCACACAAATACACAGACACACATACATTTCTGTGGTATCTGAAGTAAGAGGCCAAGTTAGGAAATAAGGGTCTTGAGAGGTTCCATGGTGACTGGGGACATTGTACTGCAGGGTTACAGTGTATCTTGAATAAGAAAGCATGTCTGGACATTAGCAGCCAGCTCCTTTTCATGTAGGAGCAGCTGGAGAGACTCCTGGGGGGGGGGACACCCCTTCACAATCTAACTCAGACACCAAATGGCAGAAGTTTTGACCAATTGGCAACTCATACACAAAAGTTTAAGCCTAGAGAATCCAGAGGACCTTTTTAAAGAAGTGTTTTACTTTTTGGGTGTTGTGTGACTTCTTTGATATTCTGGATACCAACAAGGGCTTCATTTTTGAATTCACGGAATAACAAACATGGCCGGAGATTTGCATTCTCTGCAGCTCTGCCTAGGGATGCAAACTGAGAATCGTGGGTCTTTATAGGTTTGTTTCCTCCAGCTGCAACCGAGTGGATTCTGGAGCAAGCGTCTTATCTCTGAGGAAAGCCTGCTGTCCAGCATTGCCACCTGAGGTAAATTTGGGCCAGGCCAGACAAGAAATGTGGCTGCCTCTCCCCATATCCTTGTTACCGAACAGTTAGTGTGGAAATAATGAACTGGTTCAAGATAATTAGAAAAAGAAGGATTTCAAGCATTGGCATGGGAGAGGAAGAAAGACTGCACTGGGGTTCCAGCTTGAGGCAAGTGCTAACTATTCTCCCAGCAGGAAGGCAGGCAGAGGGGCTCAGAGAGCTGATGGGTTATTCAGACCCCTTGGAATGGCTCTGAGGAGGGGAACAGGTGCAGGCAGTGGATGGGAAAGCCTGCACACGCAACTCAACACTGGCAACCCAAGACCAGTGGGGATTTGCCAGCCTAATTAACATCTCCAAATGGCCAAGGATGGCTTCCAGTATTTCCAATCCAGCAGCAGTGGCTATGTTCTGGCTCCAGCCCTGGCACTGGGCTTGGCGTCCACTGCTTGGTTGTTGGTCTTGCCCATCAACTTTGGTTCTGAAGCAGAAAGCCAGGACAGCTGGACCAACAAGGGGTGGAGGGAAGAAGAAAGCACCCGCACTGTTTGCAGGCACACTTGTGTAGGGCCTTAGCGCGCAGTGGGAACATTAAGAAAAAAACGTAGCTGGCATTTTTCCTTTTGGGCAACTATTATGTGAATTTAGGAGCTATGGCTAAGTTACACACTTAAAAAAAATTAATGGTTCAGTGCCAACTTACTGGTTAGCCACAGTGGAGAAAGGTGTCCAGGCCTCCTCAATATCTCAAAGCACATGGATAGCAAGGTCTCGGCTGCACTGTAACCATAAGGGAGGCTGCTGGTCTTCTTAAACTGGCTCTACAGTGCATGGCTATAAGAGATTGGTCAACAGCCCAAGTGACCATCAACTGATGAATGAACTGTTTGGCAACGCTAAAAGCCTCCAATAAGGAGGAAGAAGCATTCTTCTTTTAGGGCATAGACACTGGTAGATTTCCCATGCTTCAGTGAAGGGTTCTATACCCATGTACACATGGGCATCACTAGTTGGGTTTAGTGGGATATAAAAGGAAGACATGAATTTGGAAGGCAGGAGTCAGGGTGGGTATAATATTTCAATGCACACATGAATGAAATTATCAAAGTATAAACATGCCAATAAAATACATTTTAAAAACACAATAAATGCTGTAGCATGAATACACTTTGAAAACATGTTAGGTGAAGGAAGCCAAGTCACCGTATTGTCTCATTCCATGTGTAAACACGGACATTTCGTATAATGTCCAGGATAGGTAGACACATAGAAACAGTGGTGGGTCAGTGGCTTCTCAGGACCAGGGGTGGGGTTTGTGGAAGGAATGAAGATTGATTTATGAATAGTTTTTATTTTATTTCTAAGGGAAATGAAACATTCTACAGTTAGACCATGGAGGTAGTTGTACAATCTGTGAAAATACCTAAAGTATTAAATGTATACTTTTTTGGATGATTGGCATGATATGCTAATAATATCTCAATACAACCTTTTTTTTCTTAAAGTTTTCTTTTTCTTTTTCCTTTGTAGTGCTTGAGACTGAAGCCAGGGCCTTGTGCATGGTTTGATGGGGTAGCTTTGTTAATCAATTATCTTCAAGAGGTGGGACCAAATTAGGGTGTGGCTTTCTGGGACCTGGTGCGATCTCTCTCTCAATCTCTCTCTCTCTCTCTCTCTCTCTCTCTGTGGTGCCCTCCCAGCACAGCTGAGCTTGGACTTCTCCTTCCTGTTTCATGAGTTTTCCCCTTATAATAAATAGAAATATAATTGTTTTATCTTTTAGCTAGCCTGGTTATTTCCTGAATCAAGCTAACTTCTACAATGGTGGTCAAGTATTTACCATTGAGTTATATTCCCTCCCCACCTCAACAGGACAGAAAGTGGTCTGAAAAATATTCTATACTCACCATTTCAAAAGCGATACAAGGATGATTTCAAGATTTAGAGAAAAAAAAATCTCCTGTGGGCCCAGGAAGGAGGAGCAGGAAGGATGGGCCATGTGGATGATGTCACCAATACCTCCTTAACTGAACCTATCTTAACTTCACACCACCCTCAAAGCAAGCACACTTCCTGCAGGTGCACAGTACTCCTAGTGACCATGGCTGACTCGAACATGTCCTGTAACTTGAGTTCAGCTCTCTTCAAACAACTCAAGAGTGGCCCATATAGGAAGCGGCTAGAAGTGTTCTGCCTCTGGACTTCCTGGGCTTGATATGTCTGTCATTCACAACTGTATTTTTGAATCCCCTGAGAAGCAGTTGCCTTAAAACAAAGTAGCAGTCAGGTCTGAGGTCTCTTCTGAGGAGACTGTGAGTTCTAGTGTATTCTCAAGTACTCAAGGAAACATCAGAGAAATGACGGGACTCCTTGGTAGTTTTATTGACAGAAATAGTCTTCCTTGGGGCTGGGAATGGGACTAAGGCCCTGTGATGGATCACTTATTCAAAGTATGTGAGTCCTTAGACTCAACCCTCAGCACCCAAACAAACACGCCTGTTGTCTTTAGACAATCAGCAGGCAGTGTGGGCCCAAGAGCAAGGCTTTCTCTACCAAAGCTCTTCCCATGTACTCCACTCACATTTGGAGCAAACAATAACACAGTACATGTTAATTACATTGCTCAGTTGTCTGGGCCAAAGTAGGAGAGCATTTGCCACTCACACCACAACTTGGCCAGGCCATAAATCCAACAAATTAGTTCTTTCTGCCTTTGAGGAGAATGTTTGGCTTTTGACACAAGGAAAGGATTTCTCTGCTACCTGGCAGTTTACTCCTGTGGATTTGTTCCAACACAATGGACACCCAAAAGGCAGGCACCCTGAGTGGGTCTGACAAAGAGTTCCATCCAGGACAGAATGACCTAAGTTCTAAGCCCCAGATCTTGACATGACCAGCCAGGCACCCTCCTCAGTTCTTCACCTGCCAAGGAGAAGCCTTCCTTACCAGGGTAGATGGTGGGGAAACTGCACAGAAATGGCCTGCTGGAAACAGCAACTGAAGCACGTGGCGTGTCCTGGAGACCTTTACCCATTGTTCTGAGAAAGGGTCTTGGTGGCATTCCCAAGGCTGGCCCTGACCACGCGGGCTCAAGGGATCCTCTCATTCAGGCCTCTTGAGTAGCCTGCGCTACCACATGGAGCTTCTTGAGTGAGAAGGACGTGACTGCAGGAATTTTGGCCTTGTTCTTCTGGGTTACCTAGTCATTGATTTTTCTCTGTGCTGCCCATAGCTATCTACATAACTCTTCAAGGCCAGAGTGAGGTGAATGACTTCAGATCACACACCTGCCTGTCTCAGGCTCACCTTCCCATATAAAGACAGGTGCTGCCAAATTCTTTCCACCTGAGTACCCAAGGTGCAGGATTCTATTCCATGGTACTGTGGCGAGGAACACAGTGCAGCCATAGCAAATTTTCAGGGGGGATGCCTGCACTGCCGCGGCATTCAGTTGTTAATCACAGGATCACAGGCCTGTTGGGTGCCTCTTCTGCTTTGCGCACTTCTAGGCCTCTCCAACTAAGTCCTTAGGACACTCACGGGTGTGGAGTGACTGCCTAAAGACCCTACCCTGTGGGGTTTGTGAGATGCTCTGGGGAATGATGCTGTTGGCCGACCAACTGGTTGAGCTGCAAGAGAGGTGTGGGTACCACCAGGATACTAGGCTGGCCAGAATTTCAGCACCCCATTGTGGCCTCCAGCAGGTGTGTGTGTATGGGGTGGGGTGGGGTACTAGAAGGTGGAGCTCATCTGGGATTTTATCATTTTATAACCTTTAAGTGGTAAGAAAATAGGCTTTTTGTTATTCTTTCTCTGCCATAATGCTGTGAACCCTCTTCTGTGCCAAGAATTCAATGCTGGCCATATTAATGCTATAAGTCTTTCTCCTTCCCTCCCTCTCTCCCTCCCTCCCATTTATCCATCCTCCTGCAATACTGACTGGCATGTTTCCCATCTTCAAAAAAATTTTTTTTTCCATTTAGTCTTTTGTGGGGCTTTAAGAGAAAATTTACAGGCTCCTCACCCCCACCCCCCAGGCATTACCCTGAGCATCCCTGGAAAGGATAGCATAAAACATTCCTTCTATCCAACAGCAGACACCAATGCCAGCACAAGAGCTTCATTTGGCCTTGCTTTAGTTTGCTCTTTGCTAAGTGGAAATCCGAGCAAAATCACTGAATCCTCCAGGAAGCCCCAGCTGCTAAGGCTGCACATGGACCACCTGCGAGGCCAGATTGACACGAACGCCACAATTGCCATTCAAAGAATGTGAGCCTGGGTGTCCCAAACCCTGGGCTTGTCTTAGTCAAACTCGAGAGGCTATTTTGAATAAGCTTTAATAAAGATTCATTTCCAAAACTCTGCATGAGAAAGACTCTTGGTACCTGTTGGCCATCCCCTGGTAACTGCTTCAGTGCCCCCTGAGTCATAATTAGCAGTTAGGTGGGAAAGAGATACCACCTGCACATAAAACCCTGGAAGGCCAGGAAAGCCGGATTGACTGACTACAGTATCTTACAGGAGAGAGACTTTTGGAGGTGCTTCCACCGTGCCTCCAACAGTTTCTAGACAACTCTAATATGTCCGCTCCCTTCCCATTCTCAGAAGCTGTGGACTCAAGTCTCAGCACTGGCCAGGGTCAGGATGGACCATGAGAGTCTGCATTCTCTTGGCTCTTCCTCCATCTGCTCATCCATCCTGGTCTTGCAGAAGGACTTTTAGTTTTCAGGCATCCTAGGTCTTGGCTGATGTTGCAAAGGCAAAAGCTGGATACTTAACGGGTGGTGGAGGACACAGGAGGCAAGCCCCTGTTCACAAGCTCCAGGACCATAAGACAGATGGCACTCCATCTCAGGGGAGTCTCAGAGTAAGTGGCCTGAGTCACTGGCGAGCAGGGCCCCTTGCACTTGTAATCACATTTTGCTATAACTAATCTAGGATCACCCTCCCCTGCCTTTGGATACAGTTCCTTCATGGATATATTTCTCCCTTAGTACTGCATTCTCCACAAAGGAAGAGACACGGGCCTTCTAAAGGCTCCCAGAACCTTGTGTGTATCCTTAAATACTCTTCACCGGTCTGCTCAGGGGAAGGCAGAGCCATGTCAGAGATGTCGCATTTGACAGGCTGCAGAATCACTCTCTAGCTGACCAAATGGAAAAATATGTCTCACCTCTGCTTGTCTCCCAGAGCAACAGGAGGAGAGTAACAGAGTGTTAAAAGGCTAGAGGGATGAATGAGCACAAAGCAAAGTGTGGTGCCAACCGGGGCTATAGAGAGTTCTTCTAAAACCCTCAGCACCACTTACAAAAGCACCCAGAATCAAGTTTCAGTTATTTAGAACTGCGCTACCCAGCCTGGGGATTAACCTGACTCCTGGCTTCCCCCTTCTCCCCACACCAGGCTTTGACCATATTGCTTGCCACTGACCCACTTTTCCTAAGAGATCGAGAATGGTGAAGGCAGGTAAAATGTAATTATAGGTGTTTGTTTTGCATCTTGCATCAGACCCAACACATCTGTGATCTAGAGATACACCTGTACCACTTAAACACATCTGTGATCTAGAGATACACCTGTACCACTTAAAGCAACAGCCTGACTTCCTTCTTCCCTGCTTACTATTTTATTCCTGCCACATGTATTATAAGAGATGGCATGCATTATAACCCACTTTGGATAAATGCTTACATGTGCTCATGTGTGCTTGCACATGCACACACACACACACACTACAGAGTTATGTGTGCTAAAAAAAAATCGAGACAGAAATGCTCCTATATTTGTAAGAGTTACATAAATCCGTTGTAAGTAGATCACACTGAAAATCCATTGGTTTTGCGGAGGAGCCAAGCTGGGTCTGGGTGATGAGATTAAGAGTGGCTAGGGATTTTCTATCAATATCTTCTCACCTTTTCAAGACTACATCTATAAATTGCAAAACAAAAGCAAAAGGGTCGGTACTGAGCTGGCTGTGTGGAAGGGATCTAGGCTGGGTCCAGATGGTATTGTTGGGATGAGGGTAGTTATCTATCTGAAGAATACATGACAACATTTTGACCAGGGACAGCCAATTGGAATGAGGGAATAACTTGGGTTGGTTGTGAGCTCTTGAGTAGACAATGACATAAGAGAATGTATGTTTAAGGAAAATTTCTGGTTCTCTATATGTAATTCTCAATTTTAATTCTGGGCTTTAATTTCAATAATAAAGCACTACCGCTTGACTTATGGAACCATCAGCACAGAGTAGACACTGGAATGGCATGTTTATGTGTGGAATGGGAGGTAAGGGTTATGTTTTCCAACTTGTCTACAATCTTTGGTTGTTCATTCATGATTTATGCTTCAGCGTAGTCAAAACTATTAAGGAGAGGCTAGACCTGATATTTCTGAAGGTTCCTCTACCTCCACATTCTATGATGTTCTTTCCTGGTTTCCCTAGGCTATGATAAAATTAAATATCTAAGAAGTACAAGCTGTGTCATCAATCTAAGCCTTACTAAGACCATTCTAACAGGGACAGAGGAAAGGAGGAGGAGAAAAAGAACAAATACGGACTGAATGAATATACAGGGGGATTACCTTTTCAATCAACATTAAATCTTGGCAGATCAAGATTGTGGTTTACCTGTCTGTTTCTGGAAGCTAACTTATTAACTGCCCAGTAGAATATTCCTTCCAGGATCTATATGTAGAAAGATAAGCCTACAAGATGCTGGTATAGTGAGCACACATGCATGGAAGCTGGTGGAGCTTCACCCCTTAGGACACAGCCAGTGACCTACAGAACTAGCACAGCATCTACATGCCAGATTCCCTTTGGGACTGAGGTGCGACAGGATGTGCTGTCTGCAGCTTTGTGAATTTAGTTCATTGGCTGCCATCAGGTGGCCCTGATAGCACCAGGTAAGGGTCTTTAAGTATAATGTCTAAAGTTGTAGTGAACAGCAGAAAAGAAAGACAAAAGTGAGCACAATATTCCTTCCCAAGAGGCCATCCAGGCACACATCTGAGAAAGAGGAAAGTCTGCAGCTTTGGATGGTGACAACATCTTAAGACTGGCCCAGACTAATCTGGTTTAAGCCCCAAATATGACCTACATTCAAGCAGCAGATAGTGGATCAAAATCGGGGTGACACATTTTCTCTCACTAGCTTTTTATCCTGGAGCCTTTACAACCTACCTGTCATAAAGGAGAAAGTACTGTTGGCCGGGTCTTGGAGAAATCAAGGGCTGTGTTTTTGAGGCTAACAAATAAACAAAGACCTGTGCTCCCTCTGCTGGCCCTCCACAGCAATATTGAAGTGGGCAGGAGCCATAAACAGTGTTGGCATCTCAAGCAAACACTAGTCAATCCAGAGATACTGAGAACCAATCTCCTTGAACTTGGTTTTAGACATTCCTTAAAATAAAACCATACTCTTACCAACTTCTGACTAAGGTACCAATTCTGAAAGTTAGATATTACAAGAGACATACCTACTGTATGTCAATTGACAAATTGCTAGCTGTGACCACAATAGTTATTTTTGAATCCATTTATCAACAGACATAGTGGATTCCTCCAAGATTTCAAGGTCCAGACACAATCTTTAGAGCAGGTCCAAGAAACAAAACAAAACAAACAAAACCCCAAAACAAAACACCCCAAACAACAACCAAAAAAAAAAAAAAAAGCAAAACACATGCAAACAATAACAACAACACACTAAAAAGAAAACCCCAATGCAAGTCCAAACAAGTTTCTTTCCCCCTTTTTGTTCAGTAAGAGCAGCTCCCAAAGGTAAAGATTTACACTATATCCCTTTGGATAATGTCAAACATCAGACTGGATTCTCCAAGTCATTAGCATGCAGAAGAATGACCTCATGGTGAACAGATGCACTTGGCTGTGAGCTGCAGTGATTACATCAGTCCCTCCCCAGCACTCGAGGGTGCCCATTCCTGTTAACCCTTTACAGGCCTCTCTGCTGGTCCCCCTTCTTTGAGTACATGAAAACACAAACTTAGTCCTCTATTACCACAGATGTGTGGGTTAAAAGAATATAAATATGCATGCATAAAACATATATATGTTAATATTGGATATCTTTTAGATTATTTATTGCTTGTCAGTAAGGGAAGGGACCAAAAGGCAAACCACAGGCCAGGTTAGGAAAAAAAAAAAGCCATCCAAATACCATTCATACAGAGTATTATTAGTGTAAGCAAGAGATGCAACAGATACCAAGGGGCTCCTTTAAAATTGCATTTCTGATTGGGAGATGAGTCCTCTTTTAAAAGCCCTTTTAAAACTCATATATTAGACCTGTGCCCCTCTTCAGAGCTCATAGTGCATCATGGACAGGTGTACATATTTGGGTGCTCTGACCTCCAGGGTTCCAAGGCTAGGGAGTGTGGGAGGCACGGACATTCCCCATCAGTAGTGTCTCTGGCCAGGCCCACCTGGCACATTTCCCTCTCTGTAGAGGTGTGCTGCCTTCTGGATGTGCTGTACTCCACACTTCAGGTGCTTTCCTGAAAGCTAAGGAGACAAGCAAAGCCTAGGAAAATCTGTGTGTGCGCCTATAAGGAGCCCAAGGCCCTGCTTTGATGACACTGATGGCCAGAGAGGGTCTGGCTAGGCCCTGTGCACTGTGGGAGCTTAAGCAGTTCAGGGTCAATTTTTCCAGTTGGTTTGTTGCTTGAAGGAGCAGGCTTCACCTCAGTTTCTGAGTGTAAGTTGGCAGGGCTGAGCTCATGTGGGTTTGACTGCTTGTCCCCAGAAATGAAAACCACCGTAAATCAGTGGAAAATGTTCCTCTCTGGGAAAGCAGAAGTAGGGGTGGGAATTCTGCAGAAGTGAAGTCTGCACATAAGCCACAAAGTTACAGCTCTGAGATGGGACCTGTGATGGGGGCTGATGAACCCCATCCTCGCTGTACTGTCCCCACACTGTAGTTCAGATAGATTTTATTTCTAGTTCTTTCCTAATCACTGTGAAGGGCAGACAGAAGCTGTGAACTCCAGGAAAAGTGAGGCTGATGTTGATTGATCTGAAAGAAGGACGAACCACATTTATTTTGGTTTTCATATTAGGTTTCTTGCTCCATGTATAAAAGTTTTAATACCTGCCCTGACGAGTTGTCAGAATTTTTATTAAGTATTTTTTTTTTTAAAAGACATTCTCCAAAAAAACCTATTAACCACCCTCCCGCAAGTGGTCACATAAACCCAAATGCTTCTACAGTCTCACTTAAGCTGTTACTAGGAACTGAATCTGAACTGGTTTGAATCATGGTGAACTTTATTTATACAGAGGGTAAAATATACACAGAAAATAACATCTGTCATTATCTCAATAACATCGATAATCATCAATAATAATCATTAAAAATAAAAGTTAAGAAATTTAAATATTTAGTTATTTCATATTTTCTTTTATTTTTAAGAAATAATTTTTTTTTCTTTAAAGCTGAAAACAAAAACAAAAGCCTGCACTGGGAAACCGGTCCCAGCGCCTGCAGAAGGGCGTGAACGGAGCACTGCAGCATCAGCTTCCTTGTGTTCTTTCATGAAAAAAATCACACAACTTTAAACCTCTAGCAGACTGGGGTACGAAATCTTCATTTCCCTTGAAACAGATTTTTTTGTCTTAGATAGAATGCTGGCAGAGTGTATAAAAGAATTCAATTCACAGCTGTTCTACTTTTTTAACGCAAGAAACATTAATCAAAGCTTTAAGTTATAAGCCTTTCTCATGTTGCTCAGTATCCCAGTTCAACAAAGATCAATAGAGGCCATCCCTGTGTTTCTCTCGCCTCACCAGGAAGCAGAGGCGTGATTATGTAAATGGGGCTCCGCACCTCGGCCAGCTTGCTTATCTCCCAAGCCTTCTGCCTGCTGCTCCTGGCTCCCCATGCAAGTGCCTGCCTCTCTCTCTTATCTCCCAACAAAGCTCCAAGAGGCACGGACTGAAGCCAGCGATGTTAAACAATGACGCATGGCTGATTTTATTTGTAAGTGATTTATTTCACTGAATTTGATTTTTTTCACTTTGTGTGTAAGATATTTGTTAACAAGTCAGCACAGGAGAAGCAAGGCTGTGTTCAGAAGCAATTAGCACGGGCTAGAAATCTATTAAGCGTCCTTATAGCTATGCTGAAGCAGGGAGGGTGAAAGAAGGCCTTGTTGAGAATTTCAACATGTGGAGACTAAATATCCCACCTAGTCTCTGACAGGCAATTCATCTGTAACAACATGCAAAAATGCACAAGTAATAATTTTATTCTTTGACAAAAGTCCCATACCAAAATACCAACAATTTAATAATCATGCCAACAATTTAAGTGGCAGTACATATTTTTTCAAACTGACAATATTATATAAAGATAGTACGTGTCTAAAAACGAGAAAATCCATGAAAAATTCTGCAGTTCCACTGGCCTACTAAATGAAAACCATTATAAGCCACTTTCTAAAGGCTCCACACCAGGTGCTGCTCTGGTCGGTGGCTTGTCCGCATGACACCAACCACTCCAGAGAGCAGCGTGCACGCGGCACTCTGTAATGATGGGCCTGGGGACACTGTCCTTCCATGTCTCCGGCATTAATCCCTGACCCTCCTATCTCAGCTGCATAATCCCCATTTAGCATTAGTAGCAACGGCTTCAACTGTGAGAACTCTTTTTTTTGATAAGTACGCAGTGATTTGGGCATCGCTTTTAAACAACATATTCCCAGCTCAGCAAGAAACCCACACTCCTGAATGAACCGGAGCACATTATTGAGAAAAAAGTTCATTAACCTTGCTAGATTCGAGGGTTAACAGGATAGCTGAAGAAAGGAACACAGCGAACAGCTCGGATACAAAACAAATTAAAATGAATGTCATCATTCCTTTTGAAATTCATTAGTTGATTCAGAGGGTGAATGTTCTTCTTAAATTTGCAAGCATTTATCTGTGAAAAACAGGTGTACATCTGCTACTCAAATGCATCTTACGCGGGAGGGAGGAGAATAAAGTAGACACTCACCCGTTCCACAGAGAGAGTAGCTGGGAGAGGGAGAGAAGACTTGAGCTGCGAAATCCTCAAATGTCATGACTTCCCGGTGGTTCTGAATTATTGCTTCCAGATACAGAGCTCGCTCTTCGTAGCTGCAGTAATTGGTTAAGGAGACAAACGCACGTGCAAATGGCATGCGGAGTGACGGGCAATTTGTTCTAAATGCAGTTAGTTACTAGGCCTTCCCCATTCTGTGTGAAAACCTATCTTGGAAACTCTTTAGCTTTCTGCCAGAGTGTTAGATATTTGTCACAATATAATAGTGAGATGCTAGTTTTAAGGCCTAAATTTCTTTTGGGCTTCAACTATATCCAACAGTAATATCATTAAAAAAAAATACGTGCATCAAAAGTTACAGGATTATTTCAAAGCACTACATTATTTCTAAGGCTGACTTAAGAACAAGACAGGTGGGTGATTGCGACAACGCTGCGGTGGCATGATGTGGCAGCCTTCATCTTCACTCTCCAACTGGGCCAATGAGAATTCTCAGCCTAAAAACACAGGGAACTGATACTGTAAGAGCTGGCTACATCGTTCAACAAAAGTAAGAAAATGAACGTTATTAGAAAGAGAAGGCTAGGAATCATATTCTGCAAGGGCATCAGAGCCTCTGACCAGGGTAAGTGATGAGCATTAGAAAATAAGAATGGATGTGGAGGGTGTAGCAAATGCTGTACAATACAACTGCAAAGAAAGAGAGAGAGAGAGAGAGAGAGAGAGAGAGAGAGAGAGAGAGAGAGAGAGAGAAACCATTGCCTTCTAATTAAAGCTGCAGCCTGGAACACACAACATTCAAATGTGTAATCAAAAACCAGTCACCAATAAAACTTACAAGCGTAACACGCCGAAGCAACTTTCCAGCTGTCTTAATAGGACCCCTGCGTGTGGCAGCCTTTCACAGGGCAGAAAGCAAATCTTCCCCTTTGTGTGAGCTTCTGTTTCCTCTGAAGGTGAATCATGCACTCCCAATAACAGGAAACGTCAGAACGATCTGACAATGAATGGAGGCGCTGCACATGTAACTTTAGGAATTAACACTCGGGGAAGCTGGCACGATGTCTCATTTCCCCCTTCCTCATTAGTGATGCAAAAGTTAAAGGATGCGTTTTGATTATTTTGAAAATTGTGCCATTTCTTCATGACCACAAAACCCAGGGAATGCAGATTCCTATTGGTTTGTTATCTGGGGCTGCAAAGAAAAAAAACATGATCTGTATATATCAGTAACAATCCATGTATCTTAAAAGAATCTTTTCAAGTTGTCCACTTGGAAAATTTAAGCTGGGAACAATTACACATCTTGTTTTAAAACTAGGGACACTCTTCTATTTTCTTTTGGCAAGGTCTTGACACTGATTTCTGGATGTAGGCTTGCTCTCCCCATTGCATTACATCTTCAGGGAATGGTGCCACACCGTGAAGGGATAAGAGTCATTCTGGAACAGTGCTGAATTACCTGGTAGCCATGTGTGACTACCAAAATTGAAATATTCATTAACTGAAATGCAAAAAGAACAACTACATGTCTCTGCTCCACTCCATATATTCCAAGCATTCAATAATCACAAGAGCTGGGGGTTGCTAAGCCAACCAGCAGATACAGGATGTGTGCACAACTGTAGAAAGTAATATCAGGATCTGTTTCGTGCCACAAGTCCCCTTTGAGCTTGCTCTACACAGCTCTTTTTTTTAAAAAAATAAAGAAAATGTATTGGAAGCTTTCAAAAGTGCCCCTCTGAAGATTTATGATTTTTTTCTATGGACGGTCAAACAGCCTCAGGCCTGGGCAGCATGCTCCAGAGCTGGCTCCCGGGCCGTGGGTTGAACTCCTGGTGACTTGCCTTAATGAACAGGCTGCCAAACTTCCTTGGTGAGAGGCGCCTGCTCAGGCCCAATTCTAGAGGGATCCACTAATGCCATTCACGTCTCATTATGAGCATGCTCATTCTGCACAGCACTTGGCTGTCACCGCAGAGCGGCCCTCCGTGGATGGCCCCAGCGAGCCACTGGTCCGGGGAACAGCAGGACGTTAGGCCTGAGTGGCCGTCTGGCGAACAGGCCCTCTCACTCTAAGCTGGCACGTGCTGGCCCAGCAGGGGCTGAGCCAGGCGTGACAAATTACTCAAAGAGCTGAGCTAAACTTATGGCTGACAACCACCTGAGCCTTCAGACTGCAGTGGCCCACTGTCAATGTTCAATTCACGGCTCCCCCCTTTCAGTACAGGCTGCTTGTGGGCCTGGCTTAGAGCAGACATGCCCCTCTAAAGACCTGTCACACTCTGCCTACTATCATCCTCTGCTTCCTGAAAGGTCCCGCTGTGTCCAACACATCCCCATACAGAGCTGGGAATAACAGTGAACAACACAGAAATGTGTGTTCCCTTTGCTAGATTCTCCACGGAAGACTTCTCTGGAAAGTAACCTTGTTCATCAAACTCACAATCAAACCTACAGGACTGCTGAACACAGATCCCAGGTGGCTGCCCATCATCTGCATCCTAGATGACACCATCCAGCTGTCAAGAGGCTGGCCCCTGTCATGACCGAGAGATCTGGGCTCTTAGGAGGAGGCCTAGCAATGCACTCACAGGGGGCAGGCATCACATTTTGGGATTCTCCCACTCTGTAAACGTTTATGGCTGACTCTTCTACCACAGAGCTACAGACAGACAATAGAGAGAACCAAAAGGGCTTCAGAATTGAATACGGAAGGAGGAAATAATCCTTCACAGAAGGTTCCCGATCTTGCCATCCAGGCCCTAAACTGTCATGGTCACACACACTCTCCATCCCTCTCAGCAGTGTTAACTGGCTTTAAATTGGGTGTTGTCATTTAGACAAACATCTATGGGGGTTGGGTAAGACTAAGAGACATCAAATGCAACTCACTTGGGTCCAAGCCAGAGCATGTTAAACATCATGACAAAGAGAAAGCAAATATGACCCCAGCTTGGACAGGGCTTCAAACAGCTAAGAACACATGCATGTCCCAAATCATTTGTTTAGTAGTCTTAGCAAAAACACAGCCCTAGTTTATTTATTTGTGTATGGTGTATATATGCATACCTGTAGATGTGTACATGATTATGTGATGGTACATGCATGCATGAGAGTACATGATCCTATATGTGGAGAGCAGAAGTCTTGTGAAACATCCAAATTTCTTCTAACTTTCACTGCTCTCTGAGAAGATCATGAATTTCAGAATACATGGGTCAAGTTCAGGATCTCATGCAAGGTTGGGAGCTAAACTCCCAATGAGGACAAACCACCAAACTTAAATATTTGTGGGCTACAAAAACCAATCTTACACATGTTTAAGCTGACTCTACATACAGGCCACGCTGACTGCAGGAATATAGAAATCCACAATTCTCCCACTTTAATCTCCCTCTTCCCTCACCACCCTCCCACCACCTCTCCTTACTCGGGTTCTGTGATGGCTGACCGTTGACCACTTCAACCATCTGCCCTAGAGTTTGGAAAAGGCACTCCGCGGGCTGCAAGTTTGTTCTTTATTTTATTTTTTCTTATTTTTTTTTTAATCCTTTGGAACCTGTGTTGTTCAGCCCTTCTCTATATTTTCCAAGTGTGGACACGATATTCAGACTCAGACTGGCCTCAGGGGAAGGTTGCCTCGTGATATTGGGGTATGCGCCATACCAGTCACTTAATGTCCCTACCCTGAAGGTTCCCAACACTTGCAGCAACTTGTTAGTGACACAAACAAGCCATCTTTGAAGCCACCGGCCTTCTGACTCTCCAGTGGCCATTTACAAAGGAAAGGAAGTCTTGTTTTAGAATGTCAGAGAGGTGTGACATGCTCCCCTGAAGAATCCTGTTCCAGTGCTGACAGTGTTCCAACTCTTAGTCTATCGGGGTATTCACCGTCTCATCACACAGCTAGCTCCCAGGCTGGCTTTCTGGGCTTGGTGAAAAGGACCCACCAAGTGAGGGCTTACAGATTTCCCCTCTTACTAGTTTTGGAAGGCTGGAGCTCCAACTCAGCAGACCTGTTCTCAGAGACTCTGGGAAATTCCATTCTCCTTCCTTCAGATGCCAGGAGGATGTTTACACTCCTGCTTGTATGGCCATGTGAGCTCTTGTGAGTCTATCAGCAGAACACTTGTCACAGGATTTAGTTCCCACTGGAGAAGCCAGGAGAACCCCTCATCTCAAGGCCTTAACTCACTAAAAGGTTCCTGTGATCTGAAACCACTCTGGGTTCAGCCTTACATCACAGCTGCTGCTTCTAAGTCCTCTACGCATGTTTATTGGGTAGAAAAATGACTGCCTAGGACCTATGCCCATTGCTTTAAGCTGTGATGCACTACATACATTCTAGACAAAGACCGTTTGTGGGGAGGTTATAGTTTTCAATGTTAAGTAAGTACAGTTCTGCACTAGAAAATAAAGTCAGTGGCATGAAACTTACAGATGTATGGACATCTGCCTATGACCCTGGGGAATAAAAAGTTCATTAAACAAGAACCAAAATATGAAGCACAAAGGGGAAGCCTGGTGCATCCAGCCACAGTCACACAAAGGGTTACTACTCACTACCAAGCTTCAGTGAGAGGCAAAAAGCAAATACAAGCACCTAGTGGGTGGAGGCACCCACAACACATGATAGTCAACACAAGCTTAGTGTCCAAAAAAAAAATTTACAAAACCATGGAGAAATACAAATCATGCACTAAAAGAAATCAATAAAAGGCAGGTCTTTGGCCATCAAGGTGCCAGACATCATTAATGTTCGGCATTAGAAACACAATAAGATACTGTTTTATATATACCAGACTGGTAAAGAATAAAATGCAGAACAATGCCAAACAGCAGCAAACACACAGGGCACAGAACTCTCAGAATCCATGGTGTGAGGCAACTGTCCTCATCTCTTGTGAAGGCAGTCTGACATTACTAAGTACAGACAGTAAGAAACATGAGCCAAAATTTTGACTACGTAACATATGAATTCATGCACACGTGTGCTTGTCCTAGGAAAGCTCACAGCATCCTGAGATGAAAAAGAGAAAGAATCCATTTCCAACTTCCCTAAGAAACACGGTCACATCATGAACTAGAAAACGGCAATGAATCTGGATGAACATGTTCATTAACTTTAACAAGTGCATTAACATGCCTGGAATGTGAAACAATGTTCACCAAAAGCACACGGCTGAGCAGCATAGGCTACACAATTCTATTATATACATCTTAAAGACGAGAGAAGTGAAGGGTTCTGCGAAGACCTTTGCACATATGCACAACGCCACCACAAAGAGCGAGAACACCATGAACAGGAATTACCGTCGTGGTGTGGAGGAAGCACATGGTGGGTCTTATGTGCACTGGTCAGTACAGATGAGGAGTCAGTACAGGGACATCAATCCCGGTGTGGTGGAGCACAAGTGGGTCTTATGTGCACCAGCCGTTAGAGATGAGAGTGCATATGCTAGCATCTCTCATGTGGTGTGGAGGAAGCAGTGCTGGGTCTTTATACTTACTGGGGAGTCAGTGCAGTGGCACGGTCTAGTATTCCATTGACCTACAGAAATAGTACGTATTTTCTAGCATCCATAAATATTTCAAAATAAAAGGGAGCAGCCTGGTGGAAACGGAAGGCAGTATCTATCTTTCTTTATGCACTGAAGGAGGGAGCAGGATTTTTTTTTTTAAATGCTAGGAGTTGTTGTAAAAGGCACACATTTGGATGTTAGTGGGGACAGTGACTTAAAGAAAGCAGAAAGAGATGTGCTGTGTTCAGAGCTCTGGTTCCAGGAGCGGAACAGCATGGTTCTGTTCTCTGTTCAGAGCTCAGCACTCAGAAAGTCATGGGTGATGCTGGCAGATGGGAATCAAAGAGCTCAGGTCAAGGATGAACAAGAATGCCACCCACAAAGTGAGGGTCCTGCTCCAGTAATAAACCCTCTAAAAAGCTATGTCTGTCCATGCTACTATATGCATCAAGAATGGCAAAAAGGGTTGAGTCTGGAGTTGGTCAAAATATTACCTGTGCACATACATGGCCTGTATGTAAAATTTCAACAGATAATCTGCTTAGAAAGCCTCATCTAAAACAACTGCCATTTTTAAAACCCAAATCTACCTTCATCCAAGTTTTTATTCAAGTAATGTGTACTGGGGCAGGGCGCAGGGGTAGCCCAGTGGTGGAGTGCTTGCTTAGTATGAAAGAGGCTTTCAAAATCCATCCCCTCAACAGATTTAGAATTTCACTGAGTACCCGAACTGGGCTTCTAGAACCAGGGCATGAGACCCAGATGCCCTACTCTCACCAGACGGCACACTGACTGAAAGACACATTTGTAGAATAAGGCAAGCTGTCCTTACTGTAGTGTCAGGGGTGCAAGGGCAGCAGAACAGGTCAGGAATGTCTCTGAAGAGGTGGCAGGAAACAGCTACCCAAGTACAGGGCAGGTGACTGGAATCCAGAGTGGGAAGAGAATGGCAGAAAGTCTGGGGACGATGGAACGACTCTGGGTCTGAATGAGTTCAGGGATGAGGACAAAGTGGCCTCATTTCAGTACTTAGTGGCCATAGGGAGAAGTGCACAAGTAAGGAAAATCTATGCATCTCTATGTTCAACCAATGAGCTGTACAAAAGGCTCAAAAATCACTTATTCTCTGCACACCTCAGAAAGGATATGTAGGGGCATATGGCATACATCCATTTGAGCAAAGATGAGAAAAACAGAAAAGGTGGGAGGAGTTGGGGACAGAACAGCCTGATAGGGGCCAAGGGCATCACAGTTGGGATCAGAGGCCTTGACCTGATCCTTGATACTTCTGGGTACCTGCCAGGTGGGTTTAGGTGGCCATGCCTCACTCTAAATAAATGGATGAAATTCCACAATGAGCAGAATGGGAGTAGATGCAGTTGTGTTCTAAAGCCATATATCCCTTCCATGCAGAGTCTGTTTGTCTTTCAGTAGAATGCAAATTTCAGTGCTAGGACTATTAAGGATTGCAAATACATGAATCATTCAATGTAAATGTCACAGCCTGGTGACATGAAGAGGAGCCCTGACTGAATAATGCAATCGCATGAAGTGGGTACTCTGGAAGAGGAAATGAAACACATGGAGGTATAAGATATTAGATTAGGTCTCCAGTTCTAATGATACACTCCTGGAGGGGGGTAGTCCGCTACAACCATATAAGAAGAAAACACCCATATAACTCAGTTTAAGAGTAATTCTGAGGAAATGATAAGAACAAATGGAAATGGAGGGAAAGCAGATTTTCCTTGGGCTATTAAATTAGACTTTTGGAGGAGGTCTGCTCTCATATCCCCAGGCCATCAGTAAAGGAACTGAGAGCTTCCTCTCAGGATCTGAGACACTCCAAGGGTGATGTGGCTTTGGTTCACATTTCCATTAGACGTGATCAGTCCTGCTCTTCCCTGGGGACTGGCTGGAGTGGAACACATCTTTAATCACAGCCTTTTAACCATATCTGTCTTCTCTCCTTCTCCAGGAGCACCTTTCCTCCAATAAGTGAGAAAATGCCCCCTGACACCATCAATCAGAGCCTCACAGTAGCAAAAACATAACTGACAAGAAAATTAGTCATTCAGCGGATTTCCGGTCTCGAGAAAGTGCTGTCAGATTGGGTGAGAAACGACTCAACAGGCTACTTGGCTGATGAAACCCACTGGAGAAGGGCAGGATCAGTAGGAACGATTGACACCTGATAGTTCTGGGTGCTGGTGCCAATGGCTGATGTCTGTCATTATCACTTGGATGGTTTCTCCTTCATAGGTTTCACTCATCCCAAAGATCTACAGTGGAAACTGAAAATGTACTTTCTACCTTAATCACAGCAATGACCTTTTGTCGGCATTTCGTATCCATGAACTGTTTGTTGACTAAGTGGAAGACAATTAGAAATCTACAAGCATCTGGAAATGCCTTGAGTCCTGTTTGTGGTGTTAGAGGGGACAGTGTCTTAAAGAAAGCAGAAAGAAAGGAGGATGATGAAACAGGAATACATGTGGACTTTTAACCCTAGTGTATAAGGAAAAATTACTAAATAAAATACACTCTAAGTATTAGCCAGTAAAATATAATTTAACCGAATTATTTAATAATTACAAGTACTGTGATCTTGAGGATTAAAAGCCATTTCCATTTAGCCTACAAATTAGTTTATATCTAGCTTAAGTCTAAGAATAAAATGAACACTAGTGACACTTGTCTGAAGCACACATGAGGCTGAGGCAAGAGGATTAAAATTCAAGACCAGCCTGGGCCATAGAGTGAATTTGAGCTGCTGCCTATCAATGGCCCTTAGACACTACAGAAATCATTACCATGATCCCAAGTTCTCCACAGACTTTATTGATTTTTCATTTCTGAAAGCAACTTTAGGGAAAAGGTTGCTTTTGGAGGATGTTTACAAAATTTGAGCTTTAGGGCTGGAGAGATGACTCAGAGGTTAAGGGCACTGACAGTTCTTCAAAAGGTCCAGAGTTCAATTCTCAGCAACCACACAGTGGCTCATAACCATCCATAATGAGATCTGGTACCCTCTTCTGGCCTGCAGGTACACGCAGGCAGAATACTGTATACATAATAAATAAATAAATCTTTAAAAAAAAAAAAAGCTTGGCAGTGGTGGCGCACGCCTTTAATCCCATATTAAATCTTGGGAGGCAGAGGCAAGAGGAGCTCTGTGAGTTTGAGGCCAGCCTGGTCTACAAGAGTGAGTTCTAGGAACTAGCTACAGAGCTCCAAAGCTACAGAGAAACTCTGACTCAAACAACCAAAAACAAAAACAAACAAAAAACGCCAAAACCAAAATTTGGGCTTTAGTTAAAGTTTTTCTTCCTTCTATGCATTTAAAAATAATAAAGGTGGGAGCTGCAGAGATGGCTCAGTAGTTAGTGACTGGCTGTTCTTCCAGGGAGCCTGGGTTTGATCCCCAGTACTTACATGGTGGCTCACAACTATCTATAACTTCAGTTCCAGGGAATCCAATATCCTCTTCTTACCTCTGTAGGCATCAAGCACACATGTGGTACACAGACATATATGTCTGCAGACAAAACACCCATACACATAAACAAGAACAACAACAATAACAACAGCAAAGTTAGGTGTATTGGACGGACAAAATGATTTTTCTATATTTTTATAAAATAATTCTAATGGATGAGTTTTCTGGGATAATATTCATGTTAATACTGAATTATCAGATGATAAGAATAAACTCCAAGAAAACTTAGGTGTTTACCAAATAATAGTAACCTAAAAAATGAGGTGATACACCTATGAAGGTCGCCAAGTGACCTTCAGCACATTCAGACAGTGTAGGGTGGTGTGCACAGGGGTGTCGTAACACCTGACAGATAAATGGAGCTGCTGACCTGTCCGCGAAACAGAAACACACTACAGAGTTACCAGAACAAGACAGCAACACTGCAGTTGAGGAACCCAGCTGGAAATCTGGGGGAATTCTAACATCACAGAGGTCCTCAGTATCTCAAACAGCAAAACAGCCGCCACATGCTGTTAAAGGAACTGATGCTATCCAAAACATAACATGTAGAAAATGTCCGCTACGGCAGGAGCCACACTGGGCAGAGAGAACTGAACACCATGACAGAGTACAGAGTACATCTTCATCGGCAGTCCTAGGGCCAGTTACTCTGCTGTGGGCATGCCTGGCTTGACAGCAAAGATCTGCTCTGGGCAAGGCCAATATGGCAGAGGAGAGTGGGGTGGTATCTCATTGTGTTGGAAAAGCTCTTTTTTTTACACCTTTGACATTTGACATAAGGTGTGTGTGTGGGGGGGGGGGGTCAGGGGAGAATAACCAGAAAATGTAAGTGAGCTACTCAAATATTTTGATGGGAATTTTGAAGCAGACAGGTCACTGAGGATGAAAGCCAGAGTCTTGCACAACCCAGGCAAAGGTACTACCACTAATGCACACCACAGTTTCTGTGGTAGAAAATGAGATGTTCTGCTCTTGAGCTTGGTCACAAAAATACCCAGGGGCTGCTGGAATGGTGTTGGTTTCAAAACAGACTCAATGGTACTATGCCACGCTGTCTGCTGATCTTGGCTGAAGGCTGTGCAGAGAGTTCATTTAAACACAGTGAGACCCGAGGAACGAATATTGTGAGTGGAGTGAATGTTCTGGTGCCTCTGGAGGAGACACCAAGGGTTTCCTAACTCCCAGGTGAAGTTCCCTGCCCTGAAGACTTTGTAAGGTGGCTGCACATCCCTGTAACACTTGTTTGGTGCTGAAGAAGGGACATCTTCTCCCTTGACACTAAAGGAATTCGAGAAACAAAGTACAAGGCAGAGTCTGGCACAGAGCTCAGGTGCAGTTGATGGAGTATTCTGGAGACAATGGGCAGTGAATAGGATTCTTCCTGCTCTTTACTTTCTTCTTCCTTCTCCATCTTTTGTACAGAGGATGGAACCAAGGGACCCTGTGTATGAGGGTCACACCCTTCTCTGAAGGGAAATACATTTTCAGGATGCACTGTGGTAACCCATTCCAATGGGGAAAAGATCTGCTTTCACAGTCCTTCCATTTAAGCCACCTCAGCTGGTGTTGCACTAGTACCAGCTGGAATGGTCTAGTGCTTTTCCTGCCTGAGTGTGTTAGATGGGCACTGTCTCATTTAATCCTAACTGAACCACCCCTTTCTGTAGCCTGTATTCTCAGAATCTTTTCACAGAGGAGACTGAAGACCAAAAGTGGGGTGTTTTGTTCCAGACCTCTCAGATGCAACCAGCAGCTTGCCTTTCTAGTCCAGTTCTCAGTCATGGCCTGCCTCTTGAGCTCAGAGGCTTCTTAACAAGAAAAGACCAGTGACATCACTGCTGACAGAAGGCCAGGTCCACACAGCCATGTGCAAGATGGCGCTATGGATAGATGTCCTTTTCTCACCTCTCCCATTCTGAGGAGAAACAAATGCAAAGTAAAACACTAACGGAGCTTCAGTGTTAGAGCAGGCATAGCACACCGGCATGCGGCTCTCTTTGCAGGGTGGGGACTTCTGCAGCAGAGCAGTATGCTAGACCTTCCATGGCACAGAGTCAAACAAACTTCCTCTCACTCACTCTCTTCTTCCTTAGAGCCCTCGTCCAAGTCAGTCATCTTGCCGGACACTAGGCCTGGCATCCGCATCCTGCATGCCAACCACAGGTTGTCAGATACAAAAAAAGCAATTTTCTGAGCGAACTCTAAGCAGACCTGGTCTAAGATGGGCTATAACTGGAAGACCATGACATGAGGTGCAGAGGCTTGGATCACACAACCGTGCAGCAACTCCGCCTTAGTTCAGTAGTGGTTTCTGAGCGCCTAAACATTTTAACTTTTCCTAATAAGTAATCCAGAGGGGAATATAGGAATGAGATTGTCCAATTGGAACAAAAGTTAAAAAGAAATTCTCTCCTGATGCCATATACTTTAAGAAGGACATGTTAGACAAAAAAAATGACTGGTGATTACATCTTAGGTTTCTTTGTCATTATGTTCTAGGTTTAGTGTCCTTAGCACTTGGATGAAAATTTTTTGTTTTCACATTTAGTATATCAAATTCCCTGTCCAAAGTCCCATCATCCTGACAAAAATATACTCTGAAAATACAATAGAAACAGCCCCGGACTCTGCTGAAGTCCCAATTCTCACTGTTCTCTGGGACTTTCCACTTAGGCCTCATAGAGTCATTCGATATCATCTTCGTGACTAAAAATGTGACTGCAATATTATTACTTTAAATTATAATCAAATCATTCTCTTGCAGATTAAGATACTTACTCTTAGAAAAATAGCCAAATTGAATTAGATGTGTCTTTTCTTGATAGATCAAAAGCGGCTCCATTAAATCAGCAGTTTTCTATTAATGGCATGAGACATGGCCTAGATGAGCAAAATACCCTTTGGAGCCATTCTGTACTCATTCCCTACAGTTCCCATGGAAAGTAGGATTGTATACCAAGTCCCCCGGCCATGCGCCCACCCTGGCTGCTCATCCCAGGCACATAGCCTCCCTCCTTATTTGTTTAGTCGCCAAGTTACTGCACCTGTGCACCACACATCCACCCACCTGATATTTACTGAGTGCTTCCTGTAGATCCGTATTCTTCCTGAGATGTGAGGAAAGCATTCCCGTGTTCCTCAGCCCTCTTCTTAGTCTTGACTCATATAATCCCCAACTAGCACAACAAGGGTTATAGGATTTTGGAGCATTCTAAAACATATTGTGGTGAGATTACCTTATAATTATTCTGTTCAGGGTAATATCTATCACAGAATAAATAAGAGACACAGTATTTATAAAGTAAGAAGTGTTGGCACAATGTTCTCCCATCTGTGAAGCCCTTCTGTAGTCATGAACTTATTGGACACTTCTGAAAACCTCGAACTACAGAAAAGAAAGGAGTAGAATCCAAACAGTCCTGAGCTCACACCACAAATAATGATTGGAGCCCAAACTTGAGCCTAGGCAAACTCAGTGGACAGATGCTGGCTGGATGGTTGGCTATATGGCCACTGGGCAAGCAGATTGCTCCAAGGGACTCTCCAAAGCTGGCGCCTATTCTTTCTATTGTGCTTTCTCAGTTTTTTCTTTCAGGTTTCTTTTAGCTGGAAAATTTGCAATGCGGAAAGGTGAGTTAATTCTCCAACTATAATGTTTGGTACTGACAGGGGGAGAGACTAAGCAACTCTACCCCTTCCCTCCTCTAGAGCCAAAGTAGCACAAAGTAAATTGGCAATTTTTACAGCGTATCTGGCATAAATGATGACTTCCTAGCTGAATTATTATCTGTATGATTGTCAAGAGAAGCCAGCATTTACAGTAATAAACTATATTAATTCAATGCTTTCCTTCATGCATCAAGGTTTAGGAAATTTAATGTGCTCATTAAAGATAAAGTTAGCTTGCTTATTTCTGGTCACATTTTGAAGAAAACTAGAAGAGAATGCTACAATTTTACTGATTATTTTGGTGGAGATCTTCAGTGAAAAACATTTAGAACTCTCAGATATGGGTCATTAAGTCTCACCACCTACAGCACCGGAGAACAGAGCTTTCCCTTGCGAGATCCACTTGGCTTCTGAGCCACAATGAAGTGCTGAGCACTATTAGGAACTAACTGGTATCCTACAGCTGCTGTCTTCTGGGATAACAGGGCTATGGCAAATGATTATTTTTAATCAGGCATCACTTGGTGTTATTAAAACACAGTGAGGAGGGTTCAATCATTGTGCAATGCCTCTGAGCAAATGAACTGAAAATTCAGGGTAAGAGTCCACACGCCATTGTAAAGAGTAAAGTCAAAACCAGATTCCAGACACAGGCATACACCTGTGTCTAAGCACAGGATCGTGCCAACAGAGCACTGCTGGCTCACTAGGTCAGGCTTTAAGACCCCTTCACCCTGTACTCTTTACAATCAGCACACAGTTGGGTACAGTAGGAGGCAGGACCTAGAGGAGGGCTGAGGAGCAGCAGTAGGTGTTGAACATTGTGGTATTCCAGTTTAATTGGCAGAACTGAATAGGAAAATAACTGGCAAGAGAAAAACAAATGTGTGCTGGGACTGGATAAGAGGCCAGGCTTGGGCCCAGGTGTCCATCAATCCCTGACTGTCTGGTTTGACGGCCAGGCCTTGGACACAGAATCCTGGGCCCTAACAAGGGAGACGTGGAAGATCTTCCTTTGATGGCAAGAGTCACATCAACCCTTGCCTCAGGCCCCAGCACTTCTAACAGGTAAGGAATGACTGCAGGGCAAATGTCCTGTCAACTAAAAGCAGAGCGCAAGAGCAGGAGGTAAGACTCATTTTTAGCTGTGGAAGCCCGAGTCCCGCCTCTGGCAGACTCTACACTGATCAAGCATGTCGATGACATACTTGTTAGACTAATGTTTCTAACTGTCCTCACCCACCTCTGACGAAATTTAGAAATGTTACTTTGGAAATCCCCTTTGTATTTCTTCACTGCCCTCCAGACTTCCCCATAGCTATGCTGACAGCACGGACCGGTTCTCACCGTTTTCCCAAAACATCCCATGTGCAGGTCACTGGGGATACGAAGTCCACCACACATGCTATGTGAACCCCAAGGGTCAAAGAGACCATGTGAATGGTTCCTCACTCAAGGATGGATATGTTAACTACTTTAACTTTACATTAACCCCACACAAGGTTATGATTTGTCAGTTAAAAAGAAAATTAAAAACAGGAGGGATTACAAACCTTAGGCTAGCCTGGGCTATAGGACAATATTAAAAAATAAATAAACGAATAAGTAAAATACACATTAGTTTGTGTGTGAGATACTTGAAATAATGGCCTGGAATTGTGTCAGGTACAGTAGAAAGAGAGAACACTAACCTCTGAATACAATGGAACTTTCTAGAGCATGTCTGTGTTTTGGGTGTTTTCTCTCTTTGAAATTCAAATAAAAGCTGTGTAGTTAATAAACTATATCTGCTAATTTTTCTTGCACAGACTTAATAGGAGAGATAAATGGGCTTCCTGTCATTTAATTTGTGATTACTAATACAAGGTCATTGAAATCATTCTTTATTTCCCTCCCTCTCCCCTTTTCTGTGTTGCTGAATAATGAATCCAGGGCTTCCGTATGGAAATAAAGGAAATGTACACCTTTATTTTTATTATGTGTTTTTAAGGTGGTGAGAGAACTCATAAGGGCTGTGAAAAGAAACACCTTTGAGTAAGAGGGTTCAGAGCTTCTCCCTGTCAAATTCCAGCAGAACAAGCAACTTTCTGTGACGATGGAACCACTATAGAACATAATACCCAGGTCAATTTTCTGCAGAGATGAGTCTCCAAATGTGATTGTCTCATTGTACCTGTTAATCTGCTATGAGTGATTACCAGTTTTGGTGATTATAACTAGCTGGTTGGTGCCATAAGCCAGGTGACCACCATGGATGAAGTAACTGGTGAAAAGGTCAAAAGTTAGCAATCACCCACAACCATGGGCTTTATGACAATGGTCATCTTTCTTCAGCAGAGCATGGCACATCTACATAAAAAGATGATTTTTTAATAATGATTTTCTATACAAATAGCACCAATAAGCTGACTTATGAAGTTGAAATATTTTTAGATGGGTGTAACTGTAAATATTCACATATGCAGCATATTCAGAGCAAGGTCTTGTTAATTTATTTCAGCTTTAATGTACTCTCTCCCAAGTCTGTTTAGTGATGTGTACATGGAAGATGTAAAATGAAATCATCTGCTAAATGCTTGGATGTTATTTGGGAATGGAGGTAACAGTCGCAGGGACCTTAGACCTGAGGCTCTCTCTGTTCACTGTGTAATAGGCAAGTGATAAAACATCTTGAAAAAGCAGTGAGTGCTCACGGAATCTAGGCCAAATAGGAAGAACGTGTTCCTGTGTGTGTGTGCACATGCTTGCCCTGGCTTGAACTCAAGGGACAAGGAAAAGGTTAAGCTTATGGGCAGCATTTTTGGAAACTTCATACCCAAATCCCAGAAATATTAAAGACTTAAAATGGGGGAATGACTCACTAGGTTAAAGAAAAAACTGTTTGGTTTTGATGTCCAAAATTTAACCTAGTATCAGAGTCATGGGTTACTTTGAAAAGCCTAGTGAGCCCCAGGCATCTTTCCCTCAGCATTTGTCTATGGCCACAGCTCCTCTGGCTGGCATTTCTCCTTTGTCTTCTAAGCCCAGGCTTAGAAGATACTCACCATGAAACAAAATAGCCTCCTTTTAAACACTGCTTGTAGACCCTTCAAATAAAGCCCTACCAGACCTAGAAGGCTACTGAAGCCCTTGGGACTCCCATGTTTTCTGAAACAATCCCAGCAATACATATCAACACCTACAGCAATACAAGGCAAGAGGACAAAGCTTTCCTGGCTATAGTGTCACTGATCCGTGCCTCTTCCCATGCCATCCTCAATGTAAAGGAAACTAATGGTGGCTGATAAGAGTTCTTAGGTGACCCTGGCAATAACTGTAAAGAGGTAGTGTCCCTGCCCTGCAGCTGCCTGTCCCTGGCAGACATGTGTACATGAAGGCACTGGAATGGCTGAGGGAATCCTGGTTGTGGCAGGAGTACAGAAGTCTTGTGTACCCCAGGGAGGCAAACGCAGGGTTGCCTTGGAGGTTTCAGTGTGTTCCTACTTTTTGTTAGGCTGAAGGCAGGAATGAAATCCAAATAGAAACAGGAAAAAAGCCCTGGCCTTATGAGGCAATAGGGCTCTTGGAAGGGAGAGGGTCAGACTCAGGTGGGGTATATGTGGGTGGGGAGCGGCTTGCCACTATTAACTGCCCAACACAACCTGCTGAATACACTCATGGGCCATACCTGGTCCAATCTACCACAAGCCTGTGGAATGAGAAGCCATGCTCCTAGAGTTCAGAGGCTGCTGGCAGGACCTTCGTTAGTTCCCCATTCTCTCAAAGTTTGCAGGTACTTCTAAAATGGGTACATAAACACACTGCTTCATCGATGTTTGGTATGGATTTCTTAATGTTAGCTGAATAAATGCTGGCTATTGCTAATTTAAAGAGAAATATGATTTCTGAAAATGAGGGATAACAAGTGACCCCGAGGGTGAAATGGGACACACAGGACTCTATACATCCCATCTAGCAGCAAATGCAGACCAAAGCAGAGCCCCTGGCCAGACCAGTCCTGCATGTTGCCACCCAGGCCAAGCCTTTCTGTCCTGTCCCTCCTTCCTAGCATGTGGGCCTCCAAACCTTGCAGAAGGAGTTGAGGGATGGTTCCTTTTACTCATTCATTGTCTCCCTAGTGCTCTGCTCTGACTTGGAAGTTTAAGGAATGAATCCCTAAGGAGGCAGGTCACAATGCAGAGCTCAGAGGTCTCTTGGATGGCCGATGATCAGAATCTGAGGGGCCTACTAACCTGGGTGGTAAAATGTACAGGTTTACTTTCATTATACTCTCTGAAATGATACATTTCTTTCCATTATAAATATAGACATCAAAACCATAGTGACAATACTTGTGACTGTCACCATGGAAATCATAGGTCCTTTAACATCCCCTAATTCAAAACACTATTTTTTACTAAAGTCTAAAAATTACAGGATCAGTACACAACTCCAGTGGTTGTTATACACAGTTAACCATGTGCGGGTGTGTCTGATTCTAAAAAGCATCCCACAAACACAAAAATATAAGCTGTTGAGTCCATTTTGCTGTTTATGTGTTTATGTTGAGTCCATTTATGCTGTTATGGTTTCAGGGCTGAACACTCTGTACTGAACAACCAATAAAGGAGCTCATCCTAAAAGAGGCTAATTCTTTTCCCAGCCATCAGTAGTTGCCTATAGTTATGCATACACATATATGTCTGTCTGTCTGTCTGTCTGTCTGTCTGTCTATCTATCTATCTATCTATCTATGACAATAATAATCAAGGAAAAAGAGGCTACCAGTTTAAGAGGGGGTGGTATGGGAGGGACTGGAGGAAGGGTACTTGAGAGGGACTGGAGGTAGGAAAGGGAAGGGGTAAAGTGATATAATTCTATTTTAATTAAAAATATATTTTCAAAATAAAAATATTCCACTATAACTAATTTCATTTTTAAAACTATGTGCTTACATTTTAAGCTATGTACATTTACACTATGTGCTTCTGCACATAAACTTTGTGCTGCCCACAGCACAAAGTGCGCTGACAGACTTCATTCTTTTAGGTGTCCCCAGGAGTGGTTAAGAATGCCAGGGCCACCAGTGACCGTAACACTGCAGACTGGGGTTGGGAGTGCCCACTGGTCACTGGACACATAGCCTAACTGTGCAATTCTCCTGCCTCCTTTTCCTCATGCTGCAGCACCGACTCAGCCATATTTGACTGATGAAGAAACAGCCCTGGAGAGGCTGGACATAGCCTGATGTTCACTGTGGAGAACAGGATTTTGAGCCAGTTTACAGTTCCAGATTCTAAAACGAAGGTCAAAGTAGAGTTGCCTATTAAGACCTGAGTCTCAGTAATAATGAGAGAGAGAGAGAGAGAGAGAGAGAGAGAGAGAGAGAGAGAGAGAGAGAGAGAGAGGGAGAGAGAGAGAGAAATGTAATTTCAAGATAGGAAAATAATCTGTAAAATTTTCAGCAACTAAATTTACACACATTTACTTTGTTTTTACAGAGCACTCAAATGCAAAATGGGACTTGGGACAGGACTCCTTCAGGACAAGGAAAAAACCCTGCAGGAAACTGGTTCCTTTTCTCCCTCACAGCTGTCCCTCCTAAGCAGCCTTCACCAGGGTGTGAGGGAAGGGAGTCAGAGCAGTGAAATAAGCAACCCTGTATCTTTTTGCAGCTAGATACCCTGTGAGAGGCTGGAGAGCCAGCTGGAAGCGTTTTCCTCATTTCTATTCTCAGTGACAGATTCTGACCCGGGGCTGGGCAGGGGAAGCTGATGGGAGGAACCAATGGAAAAGCGACAGTCTGTAGTAGTAGGAGTCCCCTGAACCAAAGGCTGCATGCACGGCTTCAAAGCAACACAAAACAGGTAATTTAATTTCATAAAGGGATCTTTCTGCCGTTTGTTTCTTCCTCTCAGCCCATTGAAATGTACACACCGCGAGGACAAAGTCCAGGGCTCTCTGCAGCTGCAATTTCACTTCTGCACATATTTAATGTGTTGCTGGGGATGAAACATTTCATGGTTCCTGTGCTCAGCAAATGAAACAAATCGATGTGTTATGAGAGCCTTTTTTTGCCATGCTGTTTGGGGGAAGTGCTCTTTACTCTTAACTAACAGGAGCTTAACGAACCATTTCACATTCTAAAGCCCTTGGAAAGGTCATAATGCCGGTTTCTTAATTAATTTTTTAAAAAGTTGAATAAAGCCAATTTCCTTTTATGTATTTACATGGGTAGTGAGTGGTATTTTTAAAAATGCTAAGACTAAATGATGCCACAGAGCAAGAAATCTTTTTGTTTGTTAAATACAGATGCCTGTAGGTCTTTATAAAGCAAGATAGAGGAAGAGAAATGACCTGGCTCTAGATTTTATTAAGTATAATCAAGGAACCAGGGAATTTCGGTTGCCATGGAAGTCAGGCCTAAATAAAGTTTATCGCACTGTGCCGACTTAACATTGTGCTTTGAAACGCCATAACAAAGCCGATGCGCCTTAAGAAACACAGGTCACTCGGCAGTTAGGTTCCTTTGCTTGAACTGCTTTAACATTTTTATGCTTAGTCTTCCCAGCCTATACTAAAAAGGCCTAGGCTTTGTGGAATAACAGACACAGGTACTCAAGGCTCGCCTCTGCTTCATTCTTGGGCCTGTCTCATTTTTTTTTTTTTTTTGTCCTAATTGCAGCAGACAGCATTTCGGCTTTGTCAGCCCTACCTGCTCTGAATAGGAGCACTTTTGCTCTCCCTTGTCAAAGACCAGGGAAGAAAGCGCGCTCTCTGGTTGGCAGCAGTCTTGGATCCTCGCCCCCGGCCATACTGTGCAATCACGCTGTTTATCCCACTGTAACAATCAGACAGCGAGAGCTGAGCACCTGGTACTCCCGGCCCCGGCCTTCCTTGGCAGCTGACGGGCAACCTCGCTGCCAGGTGGTCGCGCTTCAATTACATTAGCTAGCCATTCTAGGGTTAACGAGGACCCACTTTCCTCAGAATGCCCCGAGAAAATCAGTTATTCATAAAAGACAGTATGCCTTTTGTTGATCGCTGAACAATGTTGCTGAATATCCATTAAATTAAATTCTCCTTATTGGACTGAATAATGCAATAGCGATAGCCCCAGCTAGAAGTTTGCATGTTTATTTACCGAATTTCTGAATAATTTATACATGGTTCCTGGCTCTTTTTTTCATTTGGTGGCCAAATGCTTCTTTGGAATGGATTGGCGTGGCTTTGCCTTCGTTTTAATACAAGCTAACACTCTTGCAAATGGAAAACAGATGAAAGCACGCTGGAATGGAGTGGCGAGGAAAGGAAATTGTACTTTGACTCAGAATTCACCTTCCAATTTTCTAGTGCAGGACTTTCAAATTTGCATAGAGGCTTTTTGGGGGGCTGTTTCATCTGAGAAGCTTTTTTACACAGAAAAGGAAGAGAGTGTGCTGATCGGTCGTCAATCTCTGAGCCAGGAACTATTACCAGTGCTTAGGTACACAGTGGCCCTGTGGAGACCTGGTGCTAACTGAATGTGTCTCTCTGCCTCCATCCTTCTGGAGACTGTTATCTGTGATCCTCGGCAGCGGAGACTACACAGACAGGAAAGGTGGTGAGTGAGCTGAAAGGCTTCCCTCCAAGTATCAGAGGCAACATGGGAGGAGTATTCTCTCTTTCCCTCCCAAGTTGTAAGTGGACGTGTTGAGAAACAGGTACAGGGTAGAACAAGGCCATTTAAATACCACTGTCCTAGGAACTGAGCCTTAGCTGACTAGGAAGTAATTTTTTAAGTTAGTTAAATTCATTTTTTTCTCACAGACCCCTAAACATAGGGACTCACATATGTTGGGCAAGCATTCAATGCTGATAGCCCCCATATCAGGAGACAAGTTTAGAAAAGAATGCAGAAAAAAAAAACCCTGAAAACTATATCCATGAAAACATCACTCCCCTAAAGCTAAATCACCCCGAAGGACATAGTAGCTATCACAAAGAAGAGAAGACAACGGAGAAATTCTATTGGGTTTCCCTTTCATTTAACAGAGAAAAGATCTTGCTTATTTTTAGTGATGAAAAAGATTGAATAAATCCAGCAAGAAAGGCAAACCTCAGTTGATATGCAAATGTGAAGGAGTTTGTAAGAGGGGTTGTAGGCTTAGCTGAGGCACAGCAGAGCAGCTGGGAGGCAGGAGCAGGGCTGGAAGAGTGAACTTGGGGGATGCGCCACTCCCACTTGGTGTCTTGGAGGCCTTGGGCAAGTCATGCTTTTTCTCCAGTCTTTGTTTTCTCTTTTGCAAGATAGGGGGACGTCCTGCTGACATTCAGCACCTTGCACAGTCTGAGAGCTCAGATTTTCCAGCTGGCCTCCAGATCATTCCTGAGCATGCTTTCATGTTTCCTGGGCCTTCTCACATTGCTCTCCCTCACCTTAGCTCGGCTCAAGATCAGAGCACACCGGGCTATTTTGTGGTCTTGAACATAACCACTTTACTGAGTTCTGACTTGAGACAGCAAAAGCAAACTAGAATCCAGCACCAATGCAAGGTCAGCACCCTAGAATTACCGTCACTGGCAGATGAAGTACCAAGAGCTCAGACCACAGACGGACACTCAGAAAGGCATGCTCCTAGCTTTGCTTCCTGATCATCTCAGATAAACGCTTCGGCTTTTCCTTGCCATTTATCTTCCCAGGCAGGCTGGTGTCTGGTCACAATGCACGGTTCCAGTAACATTGTCTCTGAGTGATAAGATCCACCTTGAACAAGGCTCTAACACAAAGGCAGTAGAATGTGCCAGTGACAAAGCGGACACTCTTCTATGGCTCAAAAACAATGGCTGACACTTCTGTATGAATAGGCAGAAGGCACATCAAAGGCAGCCTTTCACAGAGAGAAATTGTGTGATGCCCACTTTAATCTCTCTGAAAACCTATGCACAAACTGAACCCAATTTTATTTTTCAGATAAATGCTAAGGCTTGATACAAGGACACCTTTTTCTTTGCAGTTAAAAGAAGAGGAGACAAAGATATGCTAGCATAGCCTTTGAACTTTTGAAAGCTGTATCAATGGACCAAGATACTTAACCACTGATACAAGGGCAGAGATTTTACAATAGCTGCATTTAAAGCCTTCTGACTAAAACCAGTCATTATTATAGATTAAAGAAAGGCATTAATATCCACATTTTTCCTTAAAGCTTCGTACTTTTTATACTTTTAACCCTTTGATCAATTAACAAGGTCTAAACAGAGAAGATTGCCCTACCTCGGAGACTTATATAATCACAGAGGCCCAGGGCTGTGATTTGAAGTGACCATATTCATTCCTTGAATAAGGATGCAGAACAAATGCTTTTGGGTAGGGCAGGAAAATGACTTCCAGTGAATGGATGTCTCAGAACTGATGTAACTCCATGGTGACTCTTCAGAAAGTGCGTTGCTTTGCGGGGTAGGACTGTGGAATGGTGTCTGCAGTGGCTCCTGAAACTCTACCTTCTTCTCCAAGCATCTCCAAGTCCCTCTTGAGCCTTGCTTGCCCTATTGTAACAATGATGCTGTTTAGTTTTCATTATTTCAGCTACCACAACTTCACCCAGAGTCCTCAACTTCCTCCTGCAGGCCAGGCTGCTTGTCTGTCTTAGCATGTGACTTTCTCATAAATGAATCTCAGTGGTTGGGCAGACCAAGTTCCAAGTCCACCATTATCTCTTCTCTAGGCACTCCTCAGGAAATCAGACCGCTCTGTAGGACTTGGTTTCCTCCAGTCTAGATGGTAACACGTGATATTTATATGGAGCACTTAGTAAAGGGCACAGCATAACCTGAGCCCTAGGTATGCTAGTGGCTATCTAACGTAACCATTCCGGGGTCTGGAAGAAACCATGACTCCTTGCATCCATTTCCCATAAGGTGACATTAATCCTTTCTAGACGTAGGGACCGTCAATCCCTGCTTAGGGCAAGGGTCAGACAATGTGATGACTTCCCACATGGTGCCACTGTGCAGCTGTAGTTGGTAAAACAATGCCCTCTTTCTTCTGTGCAGGGGCTCAGATTGGGAAGGCACTCTCCAGAGACAGGCAGCAAGAAATGTGTTAGACAGGCACTTTAAATGTCTTTAAAGACAAATGCAACTTCATTACTAGGACTTATTTTAATATAAAAATGCCAATGCTTAAAGTCTCACCCTGCCCATTACCCATTTCTCTCATTTGAGAAACTCTTTCTTGAGGGCTGACTAACCCAAAAAGATCCATGAAGACAGAGAAGCCATAACACTTAAAGGGCTGCTATTAGGATAGTACAAAGGTAGAAGATCTGACCAATGTATTGGCTAGTCTTTGGTGCTGGGCAGGAAGCCCACGGTATGATGTCTGTCTACCTCCTGGAATCACAATTTTGGGAGGCTGTCCTGGTTTGTTCAGCTTGTAGACTTTACTAGCCTTTCACATAGAGGGAGGACTGCAGCTTCAAACTCTTGGTTTAAAACAAACCCAAAATAACTAATTAGACTGTTGTGGAAACTTATCAGGGATGGTAATAAAAATCTGACATGGTGACCACAAGCCAAGGCCTACCTCCACTCAGTTAAGATGGACTTAGCTCATAAACTGGTTTTTAGAGCTCATATTTCAGAATGGTTTCTAATAAGCAGATGTATGAAGCAGCATGTAAAGAATGCTATCCTAGTTTGCTTCCTGTTGCTATGATAAACACCATGACCACAAGTAACTGGGGAGGAAAGGGTCCAGGTCACACTCCATCACAGCAGGAATTCAAGGCAGGAACTGAAGCAGAGACCATAGAGGAACAAGGGTTATTGGCTTACTCTCTCACTCATGCTCAGCCAGCGTTCTTATACTGCCCAGGCCCACCTGCCCAGGGGATGACACTGCCCACACAGGGCTGATCCCTTCTCCAGGGATTAGCAATCAAGAAAATGTCTCCAGAGATATGCCACAGACCAATCTGATGGAGGCAGTTCCTCAACTTAAGTTCCCTCTTACCAGATGACTCTATTTTATGTCAGGTTGACGATAAAACTAACCAGTATAAATGTACTTCAAAAGAAAACCTGGCAAAAATCAAACAATCCCTTTGAAAGAAGCTCTACAGATTTGAATTTGGAAGCATCTTTACGAAAAGTTGTACTCCTAACATGGCCATAACCAAGGCACCCTACTAGCCTGGATCTTGAAAGCAAAGAGCTTTGAAGGTTTCCTTACATGACTTGGTTTATAGAGTCCATTCTCTTAATGCCAAAACTACTCTCCTGCTGGACACTTTCTACATCTTCCCCTTTATTGAGTGTTATGGTCGTTAATATTGTATATTCTTTGCCTTCATATTCTGCAGAGAAACACAACAATTAATGCCTTGGTCTATTAAACAGATGTCAATGTTTCTAGTTATAGAAAGGTACTGTTAAAAATGACAGCCGTGCAGCAAAAAATTAAGATTGTTCTCTCTCTCCATTTTCTCATTATGAAGGTTTGATTAAAAATAAGTAAAATCATTTAGAGAACTGAAAAAACAATTCCAGACAAATTACAATTCAGTGGAATATGTTGACAATTATAAAATTTTGAAAAGCACATCTTATAGTAAAAGAGGTAAATTTTCAAAGAAGGTTCTGAAATTAAGGGAGACAAAGGAGACTAGGAGGAGGAAAAGAGGAAAGGAGAAGAAAGAATAGGGAAAGGCAGAGAGAAGATGGAGGAGGAAGAGAGAAAGGAAACATACAGAAATGACAAGGAGATGAATGCCAATAACCCTGATTGATCAGTATACATTATAGATATTTATATTGAAGCATCACATTGCACCTCGTAGACAGCTCACACTCATGTACACATGTGCGTGTGCATGCAAGCACACACACACGGTTTTCATGGCTAATTAAAATAAAAACAGACAAGATTGGGAAGAAGTAGTGCACCCTAACACCATGGGGAAGACTGTGCCCTGTGTCCCAGAAGCTTGTGGAAAGCCAGTACACCGGCACCAGAAAGAGATGGCTTGGCATTTCTTGGCCCCACCTCAGGGAGTACCAGCTAACCTGAGTTGCTGCAGGGATGATGCTCAGACTAATGTGACTACTTTGTTTTCTACTTTGATAAAGCAATGACAATTTTCTCTAGTTAATTTTTTTTCTTACAATAAAGTCAAGTTGGTTTTAGCCCTTATTTGGTGAACTGGTAACTAGGGCAGGCTATCTACTGCCTAGCATCAGAGATGCCAGCTGTCTGGGCCAATGGCAGATTTAAGGATTTGCTAGCCTGGGAGACAATTTAAAAGATTCCCATGTAAAGATGAATTTCACTGGCTAATTATTTCAAAGTCCTTCTCTCAGAAGCAGGATTGTAGACACTGTATATTGTGAACAAAAACAACATTCATGGGGCACAATGCCAGAAAAACCAGCAACACAGGGTAATGGCTAATAGTTTTAAAGAGGAACATAAGTGTTCAAGAGGCAGTAACCTCGACAGCTAGAGGCTTCCAAGAAGTACCACAGAGAGCCTGGTCTCTGGTGGATGCCTGTTACTCACAGTTCCCCATGAACACTGTCCTCTGGGAACAAAAGGGAGTGGACATTCATACTCATTACCCACTTTTATAATAAGGAACGATTACAGAGAATCATATAAAAATGACCTTCATCTAGCATATGAAGTACTAAAGCCCACCCTGTAACTGGCCTCCAATTCCTTGATAAAATTATCTCTGTGAGCATCTTTGAGGGGGTATGTGGGATATATTTTACTTACACAGAGGGCTACATCAAGAGCTGGGGAATTAATTCCTGCTTCAAATCACTGACTTCTCGAGAGAGAGCCCCATCCTCGACTGTAGTCTGTTCTACACATGCCAGAGAAGGATGCAAGGAGATCTTCAGTTACTCTACAACTCTTATCTGTTTCCTTCCCCCACCCCATTTGTTTTTAATTTGAGAAAGGGTCTTGTGTGTCCCAGGCTAGGCTTGAGTTCACTATGACGAGGAAAATAACCTTGAACTTCAGATCCTCCTACTTCCATCCCTCAACTGCTGGGATTAGAGAGGGATTACCCTATATACCTGTAGGGTTTAAGTTTTTATGGGGATTGAACCCAGGGCCACTTGCAAGGTAGGCAAGCATACTACCAGCCATGCTAAATCCCAAGCCTCTGCTTTTATGTTTGCTATAACATTGACAACAGTGACTGTCCAAATTTAGAAGCTCTACAATCAAATGGGGTGACAATTACAGTTGTTCCACCCCATGCTGAGAGGGCTTAAAAGAGCATCTTTGAAAAATGCATATTCAGAACTGGGTTTAGTAGTGCACGCCTTTAATCTCAGCATTTGGGAGGCAGAAGCGGGAGGATCTCTGAGTTCAAGGTCAGCCTAGTCTACGGAACAAGTTCCAGGACAACCAGAGATATATACAGAGAAACCTATTACAAAAAATTTACACACCCCCACCCCTACCACACACCCAAGAAAAGAGAAATAAAGAAACAGGAAGGAAGGAAGAAGAAGAAAGGAAGAAAGAAGGGAAAAAGGGGGGAAGGAAAGGAGGAGGGAGGCAGGGAGGGAGGGAGGGAGATGAGTATCCAATAACATTGTTTCTTTGTTTGTTTTTGTTTTTTAGGCTTTTTTCCCTCATAATAGGAATCAGAGCCAATGTGATAAAGTGAGCTAAATTAAATGCAGTATCAGTGTGACTCTAACATATTTCATGGTAGAAAGAAATTCCAGGATGTGATAACATTGACAGAGAACACTAGAGCTTAATCTCAGTGTCAGATAGTTCTTAAGGAAAGGCATGTGAATTTTATGTGATTGTCTTCTGCTGAGGAAAAAAAAAATCAAGATTAAGTATCCAGTCTTAGTGTGCAACAAATGTTTAACTAAACGAACATGATTAGTTGGGCCCCATTTGTCATACAATCTTATAATTCCCTATTCAAAGTGCCCACTGGATTTCCTGTAAGGGATCTTTCTCCACAGAGCAGAGACTGACAACAAGTAGCAGCATTTCTGACATTCCACTGTTTCTCTAACTGTACTTTCAGAAAGGAACATCCCCAAATAACAAGTATGAATTTTCTTGATTGAAAGAAAACACAGCTTCAAAAAAAGGGAATCTTTACGATTAGCTAGGACAAAGATTATGGACACTGGTCAATAATTCACCTATTTAAAGTGCTATGACCCTGGGTTCATGAACATACCATGCAGTGAAAAAAAAAAAAAAAAGTAAAGTCAGCCTTCCAGAGAGGACCTAACAGAAGCTCTGTGTCCACAATTAGCACCTACCACGGAGGCCTTCCAAGAGTTTCCACATGGAAACCTGGAATGTGAGACTCATTCAACAACCTGAGAAGACAGAGAGCTTCTCACAGAGAAGGAACACACATTACCAGGTTCATCAATTAAACAGTGCGGGCGAAGCAGATGGATGCTACCTACGCTCCAATGACGCTAAATTGGGACAGAGGTTTGCAGTCCATAATGAGGCTCCATAAAATGAATGATTACATAGTGATCACGAGTAAACAAACCCGGGGATGAGCTGGACTGCAGGCAACAAGTCCTGCAACATGGTAACAAGGAAACCAAAGGGGGAAGCATCTAATCTGCATACCTCTGAGGTCATTCAGTCCCACATCAGGCTGGCCCAGAAAAGCAAAGTCCACAAATGACAGTCAGTGGGACAAGGATATAAAAATGCCTGGCCATGGAAATGGACGTAACAGACACTGTTTTTGTTCCATATGTAGTGTGTAACTGAGAATGACACTATCAAGCTTCCTTTTATAGTCACAGAAGAACATGTACTCGGGCCTTGCAGCTTAAAGGCCCAGCGAAGGAAGCGCTCCAGAAGATGAGGGCATCAGGGTTATTTTTAGTCATACTTTTTCTTGATCACTAATTAATTCTTTACTTTTTCTTGTTATGCCCACCCCCTCATTTTTTTGTCCTAAATAGACTATACTGCATATGAACTTGTACATTATCTCTGAATGTATCTTATGGCACCAACAGAAGAGAAACAGGAAATTAATGAGATACTAAAATTTTCCTGAAGACATTAGTTGTTGCCCAGAACACACCACATACATTCTTTGAAATGGCCTTCTAGATTTTCCAGCTAAGACAGAATATACTTTGATTAAGCAACTGAAAACTGAGCTACAAGGGGACAGATGGTAGGGACACACCGTACAGCACGGTTCTGGGAGCTCTGTAGTTCCTGCTGAGTCCCTGTTCTGTCACCTTGGTCACTACTGTGCCCCAGTACCCTCTGTTATGCTCTAAGATGCTCTTTTGTGCCACTTTCCTCCCCTTGGATTTTCCCTCTCATTAGCCCTGGCCTATGCTGCCAGGCTTTCACACCTACTTTAGAAAGAGGCAGGGTAACACAGACAAATCAATGTCTGCAAAAACTCAGGAGCATGGCCACAGTGGAAGCATGTTTTGGACTCTTCACCGAGACAGATGCACAGTGCTTATTTTGGGCTAGACTCTGGCAAGAATGGTCATAGAGAATATATTGTGTTTAATGGTTTTTACTGAATTTTAATTTGGAAGGTAACATGAATAAAAGATGTATACATAATTTCAAGACAGGAACCCTTCCCATTTTACTTCCCCTTTATTTTATTGTTATGTCTTTATTCTATACAATTAGGGTTTAAACCAGTGCTTCTCATCCTTCCTAATGCTGCAAGCCTTTAATACAGTTCCTCATATTGTGGTAACCCCCAACCATAAAATTATTTTGTTATTTCCTAACTATAATTTTGTACTTAGGAACTGTAATGTAAATATCAAATATGCATGATGTTTGATATGTGGCCCCTGGGAAAGGGTGGATCAAGCTCCAAAGGGCTATGACTCACAGGTTGAGAACCATTGGTTAAAAGGCTAGGGACTTCTCAGTGACAGTTCTGTCAGAATATGCTAAAATTAAGAGAAATTGTTCCACTTTGTAAATGTTTGTCATTTCAATGGCCTTCGTCCTGCCTGGGGTGTTGGGATAATCTTTTTGTGCACTGTGTGACTGTCCTTTCTCACCTGCCTAAGACACCTTCTGATTCATTTAATAAAGAGATGAACAGCCAATAGCTACAGAGGAGAGGACAGGAGGGACTTCTGGGCAGAGAGAGAACTCTGGGAAAAATTCTGAGGCAGAGGAAGTCAGATGTGTGGTATTGAGGAGAGTAATGAGCCACACGACAGAACGTAGATTAATATAAATGGGTTAACTTTTAAGAGCTAGTTAGGAACAAGCCTAAGCTAAGGCCAAGCTTTCATAATAATAATAAAAAAGTCTTCATGTCATTATTCAGGAGCTGGAAATCCAAAGAAAGACCCACCACAGAGGGGACAAGTGAGGAAGAGCAGCAATTAAGCAGTCAGGATGCTTGGATGTTCAACCTAGTCCAACCCCTACTAGAGTCTGCTTGCTACACCTTCACTTTCTCCATCTGCAAAGTGAGGCTGACACAGCCCATGCTCTTCTCAGAGTGGGAATAGTGGTCCAGAAGCCCTTCTGTATGTCCTTGAGGAGACCATGCTTCTTTCTGCACATTATTCATCCATGCTCTAAGAGCCTTCTGGAGCTAAGCCTGCCCCTGGGTCCATGACTGGTTAGCTGGCATCTTATTCATCTCATGTCAACACCAAGTACCAGCCTGTTTCCACATCTGTTCTTCTCCAATCGTGTGATTATTCCATTGTATTTGTCTCATTCATAATCGTGAGTGGAAAAGGGATAAAATGCAAGTAGTGACACCTACAGCTCTCAACTCAACTCACAGAAGTTTCTAGCAAAACTAGATATCCTTACACATATTAAAATAGGAATCTTAAGAGGTTAGTTAAATTTTTAGCTCACAGAACACATGACAGGTTATTTCCAATGGCAAAGGGCAAGGATATTAGGAAGCCATTGAAAAAAACAGAAACAAATGCCAAGCCCTAAGGTGTAAGTCATGTTCAGGAATGTGCAGTGTTTTTCTCTCCTTTTCTAGATGGCAATTCCTAAGATGCTCAGCACATTCTTCCATTTGGATCTGTAGATCAAAGTAAAATTGGTTTAAAAAATGGAGCACAAATAATTATTAACAATACTAGTCTCTATCTCCTTTTCCACATCAAACTAATTTTTTTCATAATTTATAAATGCATATTTCTTAATAATTCTATATTATTTCATAGGCTGAAGTTTCATTATTAGTCAGTCCATTTACCATATTCAAACAGCAAATAATCCCTGGGCCAGACTGTGATTAAGAAACACATAACCAGAAACGGTATTGGTGATTGGTTGATGCTTAAATAAAATGTCCAACAAGGGATCACTTATAAGACAGACAATGTTTTGATCAAAAATTAAAAAGGATCACTGCATAAATGTGAACAATCTATTTTTAGTACATAAAAAAATCTTACATGAAATTTATGGACACATTTGCACAAATGGCCCCAAACCATAAAAATTCTGAACTTTCTTTTACAATTTTCTAAGACTATGGCACGAGGAGTTTGGAGTACTAGATAGATAGATAGATAGATAGATAGATAGATAGATAGATGGATGGATGGATGGATGGATGGACGGACGGACGGACGGACGGACGGATGGACGGACGGACGGATGGACGGACAGATAGATGAGTCACTGTGTCACCAGGCAGTAGCTCTGTGGGATATTAAAGGGAAGCGTGTAGGAAAGAGTGTCAGTTGCTCTAGCACTTCACGCCATGCTCCTGACACTTTTCCTTCTGCCTGTCCCTTTCAGTGTCACTAGGGACTGAACGAGGGTCTTGCATCCACTAGCGCGCTCTCTGCCACTGAGCTCTATCCCAGTTTAATTTTGTAATAATTTTTTTTCAGTCTATCAAATTCTTTCACTATTAGGAAGGAATTCAAAGTTCAAAATTAAAGCTTACAACTGCACCCTCCACTGGAGAGGAAATATTTTTATATGGGAATCTGAAACAACTTCACCAAATGCTAACTAAGCAAGCTTAAAGAAACTGGACCATTTTTCATACAACACCTCGAAAGCCTTCCTTCTGGATCTCCCCCAAGACATTTTTAGCCGGAGGGGTTAAAAGTGTGGGTGTGGAAGTCAGCTTTTGTTTGAAAAATTAGCAATGCTATGAGTCACCCTGCATTAGCAGCCGAGGAGTTGTGCATCTTGTACGAATCCAGACACCATATGCCATGCGAAGGCCTATTACTTTATTCGGTGCCACTGCTGACAGGCAGCCACGTGGGTATCCCCAGTGGAAGGGCTGTCTCCTCCCGGCGGCGAGGACAGGAACCCAGTGAGCTGAACACATCCGACATTGTACAGAGCAGCAGGAACAGCTGGTAAGCTAGCAAGCAGCAAGGGCTAGCTAGGAGCGCGGATGCTAATGAGCCTGGCGACAATGCCGGCCTTCAGAGGGGCCAGCCCAATGTCGACATGTTCCCACAACAGCCTCAAGAGGAGAATCTGCTCGCTCATGCCTTCAGTCTCATTAAAGCACACACTGGCGTTAGTAGTTTATCAAAATCTGCTGTAAACTTACAAGTCATAAATCTCCCCAACAGTTCCAACATGCTTTAAAAAGTAGCAGGGAAGTGTGTGGAGAAGCCCACGGGTCTGTTTGGGTAGCAGGGAGAGTTTACTAGGCAGTGGTGGGCAGCGGGTTAACAGGACAGGCAGAACAGCTGCTGCTGGGTTCAGGTCCCCGCTACTACACTAACATCACTGTGTGGCCTCCAGCAGGTTTTCTACTCTGTGTTCTGCTTGGACTGTGTCTTACCAGATGACAGAGTCCCACGTTTGCATGTTCCCAGAATATGACTCTTTTCTTCACTGGTTGCTGGAAGGACCCATGGACTGTATATACAAGTGAAGTTCTTAGTGCCTGGACTGACTGAGCAGGGGTTGGTGGACCAATGAATGTCTCTTCTAGGGGACTAGAGCATACAGCACTATGAGGCTTGGCATCCTGGCATCCTTTGTGTCCCACATCATAAGGCAGCAGACATCTCATGAGGGAAGGGTTTAAATACAGAGTGAGGTCACATAGAGCAGGGGTGTAGGGAGTTGTCGGGGCTCTGGGAACTTCAGGCAAGATTACTAGTGGCCATGGTTTGGTCTCCTAGAAGCATTTGGGGCTCTCTGACTGCTACGATCTGCGATGGTTCTGAGTGTATGGAAGGCTCTGCGCTGAAAAGTGTTCACTTTCTGAACACCCCTCACTTTTTTACTTAGGATTTTGTGACTCCTGTTCATTCTTCCAAGGCAGGCCAAAGCCCCCTACTTGGGACACTTTGCCTTGAGTTCTGAGCTGAACCTGCCATTGTAGCGATTAGGAAACTGTGCACTGCTCTTTGCTGTAACCGGCTGTCTTCCAGAAACACCCCTGGAGGACAAGAGCCATGCCTTCCATATGTTTATCCTCAGCAATAGCAAGGAGTCTGGCAGACAGCAAAAGCCAATGGATATCTTGTTGAATGAACAAGGAAATCAGGAAAAATGAAAAGCACAGCCCTGCTTTTAACTTCTCATTTTCCGAGCCTGCATCCAGGAGTGAGACCGGGGAAAAAATAACCTGCTAATCATCTTTTTGCCAACACAGTAGTATTAGAAGCATCTAAAGAAATAATGTTATGTTAAATGATCACCGCCTCATTTTCTGTGGCTGAGTGTGTGGGAACATGAGAGAGAAGTGTCTGGAGGACAAAACTTGTCTCCTTGTCCCCGTGAGGTGTACATGTGAAAAAAGTTCACTACAGGCATCTTTGAAGGTGACATAGATGCACTCTGAAAAACTAAAAGGATGCAGATGTCTGTCATGTGCAGACGAGTGAAAATGGCCCTAATTATGAGATGTCAATCAAGAGTGAAACCAAGATAACAGGCTAGAAGAGTTACACTTGGGTTTGGAAAGAATGTAGCAAATTCTAGTTAAAGTTGAAAGAACACACCTCTAGCTCCAGCTTCATAGGAAGCTAAGATAGTTCTGAGGCCAGCCTGGACAAATAGCAAGAACCATTCTAAAGCCACCAACAGGCAGAGGGAGCCACAGCCCTTTCTCCAAGGCTCCTCCATGCAGTAGGTACTAGACTGAGACACTGCCTGCCCCTTGTTGCACAGGCATACCACAGTAGCCAATGCTGCTCATGTTTCAATCTGCTGTTGCTTTCGTGGTTGCCTTCCTTTATATCTGTATCCGTCCCTTACTTTCTTATTGTAACCCAAATCCCACAGAGGATGGCAGGACCACTAGAGGAAAACAGAGAAGCTAGAAAGGAGCCTGAGTACACCGCCAGAGGATGCCTGGGCTATTGCACAGCTCACTCCCCGGTCGAGGCTGCTGAGGCATCCCAGCAGTCCGAGGATAATCAGAGTTTCATTCCCTGGCCTCTTACATGAGACAGACAGGACAACTGATGCCCACTGCCTTCTCATTCTTTTGAAACAGCACGCTAAATGAGCTCTTCAGGCACTGGAATTTCAAAGAAAAAAAGACTTGGTTTTGATTTTTTTTTTTGATACAGGATTTCATGTAATTTTTAACTACCCATCTTCCTGCCTCCACTTTCCAAGTGCTAGACTTACTACCATGCCCTGCTAAAGTAACAACAAAACAAAATCCATACCAACCCTCTCCCCCCAAAAAACAACAAAACCAACCAACAAGCAAATTGTCATTAGTGTTTAAAATTTAGCCAGAATGTAACTAATTCTAGCCCAAGGTTCTAGAGTAGATTTAACTCCCAGGACACAGTGACAGCTAGTAGAGTCAAACAGAGAATGTTGGCCTGTTTGTGTGTGTTTCACACAGGCATTCACATAATGTATGCTTGAACGAACATGCACACAGTCCAGGCAGAGTCCCTCTTCCCTGCATCGTTTCAGAGGAATGGTGTTCCATAGCTGGGCTGAGCAGAACCACCCGTCATGGATGGAATGTGTCCCTAGTGAGGGTGCTATGAATCTGCTGCCACGAGCTGCCACCTCCACAGTCCGTGTAACGCCACCTAAGTGCTCTGCCTCACATGACTTGCTGCAGGCTGCTGGAGATTAGAGCCATCGATCGCTCCCTGCAGAAGAGTCTCGCTGTGCAAAAGGAAAGTAAGCAGCGGAGACAGACAGCTCACGTATTGATCTGCTCTGGTGGGGGGGCTGTACTTCCAAATGAGGATCAGCACTCCTTCCCAGCACCTAGGAGGGTTACTGTAATATGCATCGGGACATGACAGAGATGGTGTGTGGGCCAAACACTGCTGCCCCCTCTCCTGTCAGTGGGCCACAGACTTGTCAGAGAAGCCAAGGGGCCGTGTGAAACCTCCAGCTTTTAAAAAACGCTTGGCAACATTCTATACTCTTTGGGTATCCTATATTCATCCACGGCAGTGCTAAAAGGCTGTTGCCAGAGATCTGCCAGATAAATTAGGGGAGAGCAATTACGGATGCATTTCAAGAACATCCTTCTAGTACCTAAGAGTCATAAAAAACCTTTTTCCCATAGAAGAGGAATACTCATCAAACTTAAAGGTGGACATTTAAAGACTGGCCCTCAAAACAGTTGCTCTCCTTAAAGAAACTGCAACAACATTAGCTATATGGCTTCCAGTTTTTTTTTTTCCAAACTTCCACAGGCACAAAAACATAAATTCACCTAAAAAGAAAAATGAAAATTATGAAGTATATCAAAACTCATGATTCTTTAAATTATGCAAAATTAAATATGGGATTAATGAAAGCAGATTTAAGTGGGACCAGTCAGTAAGTAATTGCCTGCTGCCAAACCTGAAGACCTGAATTTGATCCCTAGCAATCACCTGGTAGAAGGAGAGAACCAACTTCTGCAAATTAGCTGCCCTCTGACCTCCGCATGTGTGGCAAATTCCATATACCACTTGCTCACATCAATTAATCAACAAGAATGTAATAAAATTTAAAGTGAGAAAGTAAAGAATCCACATAGAACTCAGAAGACTATGTGTGCTTCTGTGGAAACAGATACAAACTGAACTGCATTGCTTTTATGAGTAGTTGTTGGATTAAGGTCTTTATTTAAAATCAGTTATCTCCTTTTGGTAAGCAATTTCCTTCTAAGCTATAAAGATATCTTATGGTATAATCAAGTAAATGGCACCAGAATACTTTGCCCTTGGGATTCCTTAGTGTTTGCATTTTTTTATTTCCACCCAACTAAAAATACTGAGTCCTGCTATTCTGGATGGTGGGACTAAATTATGAATAAGACAGGCCTACAGAACTCAACTTGTCTATCTTGGAGCCCTGACCTAGAGTGACCACAATATTGTTTGAGGGCAGCGGACTGGGATGTTGCTGATCTCAACAGGCTTTCTTTTCTCCCTTAGAACTTCAGTGGCCAATAATTCTGAGTTGTCCAATGTGAGATTGCAAAGCCTTGTGCCTCCCTGCAACCCCCGTTGCCTCTTGAAGCCCCCAAAGAGACAAGCAAAAAAATTGGACTGAGGCAAGAATACTCAAACTGGCTGAGGGAGGGGTTGCAGGTCAGGTATACTTGGCCAGTTCCTAGCTATTCCTGCTGCACAGGTATCAGCCACAATAGACTCAGGCAGGACCCAAACCTGAGTCTAGGAAACTCATAGTCATCTTTCGTCCATTTTTCTTGAAACACCTCTGCCAGCATCCTTAGGTTATCTAGAAAATCCTCACGCTCTTGTGAAAGGAGGCAATGCTCGGACTTCTATTCCTGTTTACCTTTTTATCTAAAATTAGAAAGTAAACTAAACTTTACTGAGATTTAATGCATGGCCTCACTGGAATGCTTCTTGCTCAGTCATCCCAGGGCCTGTCCCTGGCAGAGGGACAGAGAGAGAAACCGGCAGCAGAACCCTCAGTCACTTTCCACACACTATGAGCTCCTGGGGTTTCTATGAGTTCTGAATTTTATCACCTCATAAACAATCATTACAATCCATTGGCCAAAGGCAAGATGTGGCTCACAGGCCATGGTAGTCCTTTCTGTCATGAGATCTGCACTTTTTCTCATAGGAAAGTTCTTGTAAAAGTCATTGAACAGAAAGATGAATTACTCATTTTTCATTTCTTTTTTTAGAACAGGAAATGTTCTGGAGCTGGTGGCCTTTTCTGTGATGGCAAGGGGCTGACTTCATTTACTCATCTAACAAGCATTTCCTGAACAAATATTTATCCTGTGGCAGGTGCTGAGGTTGCATCCAGGGTTGAGTCTCTCCTGGAAAACACAAGCATGGTCTGTATCCTGAGCTACCCTTATTTTACCAATTCGCTAAATATTTCTACTATCACCTTTAGAAATATCAGTGGAGGAAATGTGAGACAAAAAAAATCTCTGTCCTCACATAGTAGGTCCAGCACAGATAAAAAAAAGTAAGTGGATTCTATAGTAAATTAGATGGCGACAAGGGCTCAGACAATAAAGAACACAGGAAGGCCACAGGAGGTACTAGGGATGTGTGTGCACAGATGTGCGTAGGTGTGTGCAAGCTTTATGCAGGAAGCAGGGGGAGAGCTCAGAGGTGGGAAATGAGCCCTATGGACACCTGGGAGCAGCTGTGTAGGCAGAGGGCAAAGAGCACAGGCCTTCTCTGTGGCAGTATGAGCAGGGCAGTGTCGGCTTATTAGTCCAGGCTGCTACGCTGAGGAGAAAAGGGGGGCAGGAGAAGTGAAGCAGCTCTGGCCAGCAATAGCCTTTAGCTGACCTTAAGAAGTCATCAAGGGAGGAGGACATTTTAACACTGAGAGCGTCTGCCATCTGAACACAACATGCTGTGGTGAAAAGACCTGGAATGGAAATGTTGGAAAGCACAGCCTTCGGCATGGGAATTAACTTGTTGAAGGCAGCCTGTGATTTTGTAAAGCTCTCATTTCTGCAGCATCCAAAACAACAACAATGAAACAATGAACAGAATTTAATACAGTGCTTCTAACCTCCCCAAATAAAGATGTTAGTATGTTTTCAATGTTAAAAAGTATCAGTGGTAGACTGCTTGCTTGTCTCAGGTTCAAACCTCAGAAACACACACACACACCAGTACAACTGATACAGCATTAAGGAAGATGGCAACTTCCAGCCAAGTGTTCAGAGGAATCTTCTTTGTGAAACTGATGGCAAGAATGAACACTGAGCATGAGCTATTGGGTTTTTTTTGTTTTGTTTTGTTTTTCGAGACAGGGTTTCACTGTGGTTTTGGAGCCTGTCCTGGAACTAGCTCTTGTAGACCAGGCTGGTCTCGAACTCACAGAGATCCGCCTGCCTCTGCCTCCCGAGTGCTGGGATTAAAGGCGGAGCTATTGGGTTTTACAGACTAATGTATGTCTCTTTACAAAGTTTTGGTTTTAACTACCACCAATAAACAAAATCAAATCAGTAAAGCCTGGAAGGACCTCTTGAATCATAGAACTTTAAACCAGAGTTTTAAAAAATAGCATGCCTATTTAATCCCACTGCAGTCAAAAACTACTTCTTAGTATAAGCACAACAATTTTATGCTATATAAAATACTTCAAAAAAAGCTCTTTACTCTTTATCACATCCTTTCAAAATCCACATTATTGAGCATACTTTGTAATATGGATCCAGACTTCCAAGGCTGTCAGTGGACTCAAGGCTTACTTATGTGAGGACCCTGATGATTTAATTTCCATTCCTTCCTCTGAATAAAACCAAGAACAGAACCAAGAGCTGTGACCTCAAGTCAACAATGACATGCCGTCCCCCAAAGCAAGCTCACCAAAATTCCTCCAATTTAGAGGTATTTAAATAAACAATTGTGGTTATTATCTGAGTATATTTTTGGAAAACAAACCCAACAAAATCTTGTGAAATTTCTAGCCTATTGAGACTTGGAAGACCAATAGATGAAGATCTTACTGAGAGATACAGATTGATGCTGCCAGCCTGAAGCTGCAGTTGGAACTCCTTCTCCCCTCATGCAGTTCCCTCCATCCTCTCATTCTCTTGTGTAGTTTGTGGTTGGAAGACCCAGCAGAACCACTGGATGCTGACTGCAGGCCTTTCCTACATCCCAGAATACACACTGCTGGTGAAGAAACTCCCCAAGAGCAAGGCTGCCCATCACCGCACCCTACAGTAAAGCCAGGGCCAAAGAGACAGGAGAAGCTCAACTGCCAAGATCCCATGGCATGCATAGCAAAGCCTAGGAAGCACGGTGTTCTGTAAGAGGGTGGAATGGTGCAACCACTTCTGATCACAGACTATTCGCCAAGAGCCAGACTTTCTTGGGCAACTCAGCACGTATCTGCTTTCTTGCTCTTTTCTCGATCTGTTTATATGGGTATGCATGCTTTATCAAGTCTTTTCCTTTCCTATGGTGTGAATACAGTCACAAATGATAATGGGTCTGTACTCAGCCGTTGATGATGATCATGGGAGAAAGATACAACAATTAAATGACAAGAACTAAAGGGGAAAAAAAAAATCAGGTAACACTGCCCAAGGAAGAGAGTTTGGTAGAAGACTTCCTCACAAATGACTTTTAAACAGAGACTAAGGGAAGGGAAAGAGCTATGAAGGCGCTGGGAGGAGGGATGGGGCAGACTGAATCTTAGGCAGAACATGTACTTCTTTAGGTTGCAGGAGCTGCCTTTCAGTTATGTTTTAAAGATAACGTTTTTACATATACTTTATTCCACAATTAACAATAACCTGAGGGATTATCTTCCTCACTTTACAGATAAGGAAGCAGGCAGAGGTAAAATACTTGTTCAAAACCAAAGAACTAGTTACCAGTCTAAAATTGAAACCCAACTTCTGTCTGCGGCCAGCTCTCATATGTGTTTGAAAATGAAGGTACTAAAACAAAGACATGTTGAAATGGGTCTAGCATTGGTAGGAAGACGACTGCCGTGGAGAATAGGCAGTACCTTCAATTCTTTTCTACCAGAATTGTAAGTAAGGATGAACACTTGACCACAAGAGGGGTGGGGATAGAGCTCAATGGTACTGAAAGTTAGTCCATATGCGCGCGCGCGCGCACACACACACACACACACACACACACACACACACACACGCCTAGGATGGCTCTGGAGTTCTAAGGCCTAGTTGACCTTACTTAACCTCTCTGATCACAGCATACGAATCCGGAGAGGGGTGGCTAACAGTACAGAAATTCTCACATTCTGTAGTTCTGAAAAGGAGAACAGAACCAGACTTGATCCACAGCAGAGTGGGTAGTAGAAAATGCTTCCCAGACTACAACAGTCTAGTGCACAATAGGAGGGCTAACCTCATCTTATCAGATCATTTAAATAGTCTTTCCTGAAACAGCTGTCTAATGCATTGTATAAGGCACTATATGTGTTTGTGTTGGAAATGAATTCTACTTTCAAAACTAATAAGCACATAATATGTGAAGGCTTAAACAAAGGGCTTAAGATTTTATAAGTATGGTACTTAAATTTAAGAAAAATTTTATATTTTCTCTGATACACATATTAACATCAGTTTCTTAGAGTATAAATTCATTTTTTTACTGACTTCAATTCATTTAATTTTAAACATGTAAAACAACAGCAAAAAAAACAACACACACATCCTATTTATTTTCTCATAGTCAAGCTGAAGCTCAGCGGGAAAATATAATGTGATGACAGTTTCCATCTTCTTTGAGGAGAAAGTTATGAGTCTTGGGTGTGAAAGGCACAATGGAGAGTGGCGGCAGCTCCCCCATCGGCTCTCCGCCTTCTTTAAATTCCACAGAGGATGGCAGTTTGGATGGAAACCCCAAAATCTATTCTGTCCATCTGTTTTATTATTCTTAGAACAACTGTCAAAAGTTGCCCAGGGATCAAGTTGCAAACGTACTAATTTGCCTTTGAAAAGTGGGCCCTGGGGGAATTCTGGAACTCTGCTTATAAATTCAGAATCCCCTCAGCCAGCCAGCCTGCCCTACCCTTTGTGGAGGTATGAGACTTTGCACTCCCAGGCATACATCTGCCTCAAGCCCGGGATGCACTGATAGACTCACATCCCACTTCATAGGCAAATGAAGGGGAACCGCAGGGACTTGGCATCTTAAGGGCTGGCTTGTTCCCTGACAAGCAGACTGAGTTTTTTAGGAGGCAGCCCCTTCATTGATCATGGGTGGATGAAAGTCCAAAGCTTTGTACTGAAGGTTTAAAGGCGTGAACATGGCAGAGGGATGCCCGTTCTGTACTCTTTTATATCCTTGGACCAAACAGGAGATAGGCGCCTGAAATGAAACATGGAGGAAATAAGCTGAAGATGAAAACTATAAGCCACTGAACATGGTGCCATTTGTTTTTTTGTGACTGTGTTGAAACAAAAACAAAAAGACTGTCTGGATAGGCAGACTGTCAGATGTGGGCTTGTCGGGAATTACAAGGCATACCTAGAGAACTGTACATGCTAAAATATGGGGCATTTAGAGAACATGCTACTCTGCTCAAAACTAAAGCAGCTGCCCATTCCTTAAGCTGGTTGTGCTTAAGGCATGTGCAAACATAATATACAGATGGAAGTGCATGAGGGCTTACTGGATACAGGGACACACGGGTCAGCACTGATCCTCCTAGTGACCAGCATTTCCCACTAGTTCCCAAGGGTCTCTAGCAAAAGCTTTCAATGCATAGGACCACAGAATTACACCTGAAAAACAAGATCTATCTGCTTTGGAGTTTGGAGTTTCCCAGTATTAGGGAAAACTGAAAAAGAGGCTCCTTCAAGGCTCACATGATGGCATTTGGATTGTACTTGCTCGAATTACCAAAAAAGTATTCGGCTTTGATTAAAAAATTTCCTTGAGCATGTTGCAAATGACTGCAGCAGGGAACCTGCTGGGAGCCCACTGCAGACGCACAGAAGGGATCACCAGTTGGACCTGCTGCTTTGTCCTTCTTTGGCTTTGCACAATCTCTTATTATAATAAGGCATGTATTATCCTTTTTAGAGATTTGAATACAGAAAGTCTCACTTTCAAAATACTGCTTATAATCCCAGAGTCTACGATGTTTTCTGTTGATGCCGGTCCTTTCAAAATGGAATGGATAATTAGTAAACTGAAATTTGATTAATGTTGGATTAAGAGGTTCTGATGTTTCCCTGCAATGTGTTATTTCAGTCTGTGGTCACTGGAGGAGACTATCTTTAGGAAACTTGGTCCCCTAATTTCCAGAATGGGAAGATGAGATTCAACCCTTGTCTTTTAAATAAAGAGAATTCAATCTGTACATGTCCGACTGAAATTTTCTTTCTCCCCACTTTAAACAATTTTCTTTGTTACTCTGAGTTGGAGCCAATGAATTAACTAAGACAGCACAAAATAAAACAGAAATACAAGTTTTCCTCAGAATTGCTCAGGGTGAGTAATCCTAGTTATGGTGGGTAACTTGGCATAGACAGAGGTTTTAACACCCTCTGCTCTTAGTAGCTTCCAGCACAGACTTTTGGGAAAGTGCATAACTTTCCTGGAAACAAAGGGTCCGTCTGGTCTGGCATAGATTTCAGTCTTTGAAAGTAACCGCTTTGATAATATTCCAAAGAAAATTTTAATTTCTAGTACTTTGTGCTTCCAAATGTCAGGGTGAGGGCTACCTCTTAAGGATTTGCTGGTGTTATCTAAAGCCAGATAATGACCAGCCATTTAAATGATCAGTGAGCCAGGTTCTTGTACCCCGTGTTAAAAGTCATGCTGTTTCCCTCGGCTGGAGAGTATGGAAGAATCAGAAACCATGGCTCCCTTCGAATCTGTCATTCCCAGGTAACTGTAAATGCTAAGACACTGTCATTTATGGAATGACCTTTTGCTCTTTGAATATTCAGACATCAATAAATGCCAAATGCCTAGAAATGCTCACAGCACTCTGTAAAAAGGTAAGTAGGGTCAGCCAACACTTCTCCTGCATGCTTTTCACATGACAACCATTTCCACTTTTCTAACGGCTTTCTAATAGCAAAATGTATTTAGGAACAATAGTGGAATTTGTGTCATCATGACCAAATGATTCCGGTGCAAACACGAGATTCTTCTGGGGCCCAGCAGGTTTCTGGTCCCTATGGAAACGAAACCTCAGACATTGTCCTCCACTCAGCTGGAGGATAAGGCCGGGGGCTTTTGTGCTCAGTGAGATTTCTTCCACAACCTTCCTGCAACAGACCTTAGTGCTTCTTTCCAACTCCTTTCTAATTGAGATGCAAATGCATCTCTCTGGCTGATTACACTTCCCTTACAGCAACTGACGAATGCAGCTGTACCCAGAGTTTGTAGACTTTCCAACAAGTGACTTCAGATGTCAGTATTTGCATGCTTGGCCTAGACCAGCCCACTCCTGCTGGTCTCAGAACTTCCTTTGGACATCACAGACATTTTTTATTTATGTGCGTAAAAATTTACACATATTAATAGCTAAAAAAAAAAAAAGCTGCCCTCCCCATCCCAGCAACAACTAATAGAGTACATAGGACATAGAACACCAAAGAAGCGGGGCTTTCAGGCCATTTCCCTCTGAGCCTGGACTGGGGCTGTCACTCCTTCCTGAAGGTATGGGCTTTGGTGGTAACAGTAAGTTTAGCCTTGTAAGTTTTCTAACTTTAACTATCTTTGAGTTCACTCTTTCTCCCCCAAATCTACTAAATACTCATGACTCTATGAAAACTGATTGCTGAATAGCCTTCATTTTCCTTTCACATTGTTCAAGTATAAAGTTCTTCCATAAATTTTAGGGGGCATTAGTGAAATCAATCCATCAGGCAATGTGCAGGGACTGAGCATAGGACTGTGTACATGTCAGGAAAGTGCTCCACCACTGACTAAATCTCCAGCTACAAAACTATTGTGAACACAATGAGAGGAAACATGCATATCATTATCATCCATTAAAATACTATTTTATATAATACCTAGTTTTCCAAGAATTCTTCTATCTAAAAAAAAAAAATCCTATCTGCCGTTTTTCCCGACGTGCATCTGTTTCCTACCAGGCACAGCAATTACTCTGAGTGTTCAGCACAGAGCTGAAACTATAGCTTTAAAATGGAAAACCAAAGGTACAGACATACACAGACGCATACGCAGGCTGTATGTGGACCCGTTTTTTTCACCTAAGACAATGAAGGCTCCCAACTCTGAAAAAAATGCAATATTAGAAAGTATTTGTTTTATCTTTTGATTCTCTTTTCCAAAATGAGTTTACCAAATGAAGGTTTTCCTTCCTGCCTGCCTGCCCCTCTACCCCATCTCCCAGCGTTACACAAGAATGCATAATGTAGCGGGAGGTAAAGGTGAGAGTGGCTGTGAGAGGAAGAAGTCCAGGTCCACTCTGGGAACTGCAGAGCATGGTGGGAGCGGAACACTCAATGCAGAGGTGAGTGGATCTTGGCACAGACTTCAAGGGAACAAAGACTGTGTTGGTGAAATGGTGTGGGAGGATGGGAATCTGTATTCAGGGGAGACCCACAAGTAGCATGTGGCTTGGGGTGCAGCAAAGTGACCCTTAGGTCAGCAGAGTGGGAAGCAGCATCCCTGCCCATGACAGCCTGGCAGACAGGGGTGACCCAGTTGAGACAGTGGCCAAGAAAGGAAGAGCCCAGGCTTTTGTGGACATTTTCCCAGGCAGAGCAGCAGGCTGGTTTCTTACAGACTGTTAGAAGTTTAGTTTTCTTCAAATGAGGTCTTTGTAAGTGTCACTGCATACCGAAAAACGGCAAAATAGTTTCTTTTCATGAAAACTTCCCCTGCAATCAGGTGCTTTCTATAGGCTTCATGTCCTGGGCAGCGTTGACACCAAGAAGCAGATCTTTATCATACGGTAGGATATTCTCTACAAGCCATAGAGGGGACATTTCCTACCCTGTATTTTAAGACTTAGTAGGTAAAATGGAAATATTCCAGCTATGTAACTCCCAGCTGGGATCTTCTAGTTTTCACAACAGGCATGGAGCCCATTATTTATGGGAATCAGGCTGGCACCACAATAAAAACTCCAAATGGCAGCACTTATTGGACTTCCAGCCAGAACTGGATGGTGCTTTCCAGTCAGGACCTGACAGCCATGATGGTGGTGCTGGCACTGGGTCTCATGAGGTGGGGACTACAGGGGCTAGAAGGACAGATGTCCAGTGAAGAGGTTAGGTACTACTAGCATAAGGGGAGGAAGATCCAGTAGGCTCAGATAATAATAATAATAATAACAATAAATTATTAATTAATTTATTTTTTACTTTTTCAAAACAAGGGTTTTCTGTGTAGTCCTGGCTGTCCTGGAACTCACTCTGCAGAGCAGACTGGCTTCGATCTCAGAGAAATGCCTGTCTCTGCCTCCTGAGTGCTGGGATTAAAAGAGTGTGCCACCACCATCAGCAAGCTCAGATATTCTTAGTCTTTAGGAGAAATAAAACAAGAACAACAACAACAACAACAACAAAAAACTCTTATAGTTTGTGGGCTGGAGAGATGGTTCAGCCATTAAAGGCTGGACTCCCAACAACAACAACAACAACAACAACAAAAACCCAAACCAAACCAAACAAACAAACTCACTCCATCAAGAACAAACAAATCCCCAAAACCAAAAACGTACATTTTGGGGGAATGTGGAGATGGCTCAGCAGTTTAGAGTGCTTGCTGCACAATCATGAGAAGCGGAGTTCAGATCTTAGCACTTGACACAAGTTAGGTATCCCACAAATGGCTATAACTCCAGCTCTAAGGGATCCAATCCCCTCTTTTAGTTCCCAAGACTGAAGAGTTGTTCATACCTGTACACACATGTACATATACACATGCATATACACACTAAATAAATAAATTTTAAAAAATCTACATTTTTTTTTAAATATGGGCTGGATAGATGGCTCAACAATTAAAGTGCATACTGCTCTTGAAGAGGACCTGAGTTTGGTTCCTAGTTCTGATGGGGACTCACCACAGTCTGTAACTCCATGCCTTCTTCTGGCATCTGCAGGGTTGAGACATGAATGTGGTACACATATAGACAAAACACCCATATACATAAAATATTCTTCTAAAAATCTACAATATAAAAAAATGTACTCTTCCTGTTTTTCACTGTGGCTGACAATCTTCAGTTTTGTGTTTTGGTAATACAAGGAGGCCAAGAGCAGTTCAAACAAAGCCCATCTGTAGGTTGGATTCAGTCTGCAGGCAGCTGGTTCTGGGCTCTGGATGTTTGCATGACACTGAGCTAAAGCTGCTGCCTGGCTGGCTCTGCCCAGTGGTCCCAGTTCTGCAGATAGTTCATTTACAACCTCCCAGGTACCAGAGATGCTGCCTTCTTGGTCTGAATAGCTTCCAGATGCCTACGGCTGCATAACAGTCACACTTTCCCTCCCCTGGCTCTGAGCTGTGAGGCCCTTCTTTCAGTGTGGACCCCAGAGTAGCACACTGTCTTTGGATGATGATGATGATGCCTGGATTGTAGGAGCAGAGAGTGGATTCTAACTCCTATGAGTGGATCTTTTTTGTGCCTTTTGCACCATGTCATAGAGAACTTCCCAAGTGTCTGGAGTACGGTTTATTTCCACTTTTCTCCCACTCATATACAAACTCCAGCACAAACCCACCACTTTCTGCAATACTCAAAGGCATAACACATTCCTTCAAACAGTTAAGGCATAGATCCTAAGTGGTACATTTTTGTGGTTCACCTCCGGTTTTCTAAAAGATGAGAGTATCTGCCAGTTAACGTGGCTAATGTTTGCTGCCTATAGTAGAATGTGCTTTGAGTCAATATCAAACAGTATTACCCATTATAACTCTTTTTCTTGTAGGTCTGTTTAGAGGTCCCAGTTCTCCTATTTCCCTTTGGTTTTTCAAGACCAGATTTCCCTGTGTAGCTCTGGCTGTCCAGAGCAACCAGGCTAGACTTGAACTCACAGAGATCCGCCTGCCTCTGCCTCCTGAATGCTAAGATTAAACACATGTACCACCAATGCTCAGCACAGAGGTCCCAATTCTTAAAGTATCATTCATCCCTTTCACCTGCAACTTGCTGCCATTCAGTCTACTTAATTCGCCTCCCCCCCACAGTAATTATCCCTCCATAAGTGCTCAATCCCACCCTAAAGTGGTTTCCCCTTTTTTTTTTTTTGGTGCTGTAATTATCTGGTATGTCTTGACTTCTCGCTTGCAGAAACTCAGTTCTTAGCCTTCACACACAATTTTCCATGTAAAGACCTGAGACTATTAGCCTTAGTGGTGGATGAAGCCAACTACTAGGATATATCTTGCTTGGCTGGTTTGCTGAAAGTAATGCTTCCTCTCTCTCCTCTTTGTTTCCCTTTCCTATGTCTCTATACCTACCTGTTCCTTCAAAGTCTACTCTTTAATTGCTCCACAGAAGGCTATCTATGGTTATACAACGGATCAGCCCACCCCTTGCATAGGTTCTAATCTATTCCCTTGCCTCTGCTACAGACCGGGCCCTATTCTCTCTCCTTCCACAGTTCTGTGCATGCTCTCTCTGCCTGTCTTCTCTGTGTGCCTGTGCCTGCATGTGCATATCCTACACTCTGCCATATGGAAGCATCTGTCATTCTCACATGTAATGGGCTTTCATAGCCCAGTCCATGAGCAAACAGTGTCCTCTCCCTTGGAATATCTTATTCATATTTATACTCCTAGTGGCTAGGATGGTGCCTGGCACATGGCAGGAAAGCTGCAGACGTTGACAAATGCATAATTGATTGTGCATGGTGGAATATAACACATGGTGTGGTTTGGTTTTCTTTCTTCAGTGTAGGGAGAAGGGCAGAAAATAATCAAAGGTCTGTCCTGGAAGAAGAGTTCAGCATCCCACTGGACAAGAAAGAACCCAGATTGTTAGAGCTTTAGAAAGAAGGGTCATTTTTTGAAGCTGTGTGAATTGGGGGCAGGATCTTGTGATGATATTAAAGGCACATATCTCTCAGATATATACCAAATATTTATGTACCTGTCAGCTGAAAATGAAAGCAAATCTCACTCGTGACAGAAGAGGTATACAACTACGTTATCTTAGGAATACCAGTTCTCTCCAAATATTGATACTTCCAGAGAGTAGAGACGGCAAATGCCACTGAGACTATTGTTCTATTGAAGTAGACATTTAGTCCAGAAAGCTACCATCTGCTTGATTCGGGGTGAACTCCTCCTAATGGGCACATTTTATATGGTGAAGGAACCTTTTACCTGACAAGGAGAATGAAAGCCCTTGGCTCTAACAGTTGTAGGAAGTTCTATCAGCAGACCACAGTTTCACTTTGGAATCTTTAGTTGGCTTGGAAACTGTAAACATAACATGTGACAAGCTTCCTACTTACTGTTCTCTAGGCCCAGGAACAGGCCCTACTTGCCTGTGAGCGATAGGAGAGGAAGATGGCAGGTGAGCAGGCTTTCACTACTCAGTGGTACAGTGGCCACAGGATGAAGGTACTCTTGGCAGATTTGGTTCAGCCCACTGAGGAGGTTATAGGAAAGCCCACAAGCCACAAAAGGGCTGGGCACCATTACAGGGTGCTTTCTATACACGGCCCTACTGTGTTCACATTTTTTTTTTAATTATGGGAGACAATGATTTTTTTTACAGTCTTCTTTGTGCCTCTGCTACACAGTTCCAACTGTTTGATCAATTATCCAAGAGAACCTCACACAAGAACTCCTTTGATATTGACCTTAAGCTAGATTTACTGCTAAAAGCAAAACAAAAAAGCCCAAAAGACAAATTTGTTTGGGCAGTGCTTCCAATCCCCAATTAATCACAAGTGTACTTTTTCTAAACATTCCAGAGACAAACTGACCCTTAACTGTCCACATTTCTACTATTAGTTAAAATTTACATAAAACTGGATCCCAATCAAATGTATTCTAAGGAAGTTACACATCAATCAACCAGGGAGAGAACGGGGAGATAAAAACAACTAAGTCATTTCACTGTCTCTCTGCTTTGGTTGTCCTTAGGCAGTCTGGTTGTCATGGGTCAGTGTGTGGTCACTACACAAAAGAAGCAAGTGCTCCTACCTCAAGGATTTACAAAGGTCTGAACTAAATGGTCACTCTGACACCTGGAGAGGGGGTGACACTGAGAAGAAATTAGTATCTTGTCACAACTTAGCAGTTATTTCACAACTATAATCTACGTAATAGAAGCAAAACAAAGTCTCAGGATAGTTATGTAAAAAAGCTGGCTGCCAAGGAAATTCGTATTGTTCAACTCTGGCCTTGCATCTTGGGAACAGGTAGCTGTAATTTTTCCAGCTATTTGGTCTTTAAGTGAAGTTTTTTTTTTTTTACCTATGGCAGCAGACACAAACTGCTTCCTTCCTTAATGAGTCTGGGTTCACACCAACACAGCTGTGCTAAGGGATATACTGCCTGACTTTAGGGGGAACAACAACAACAACAACAACACACACGCACACACACACACACACACACACACACCTCCCAATGCCAGACATTTAGAGTCAGAGTTCTTCAACATGCACTGGAGATTTCAGGGCTTCAGGGCCACTTGGCTTGAGCAGCTGGAAATGAGAACCCTTTCCTCAATGACTAAGATATCATAAAAGCTGAGAGGTCACACTTTTCTGCCAAAGCAGAACTTGCTTTGACTGTGGAAAGAAAGCAGCAGTGAGTGGCCACAGAGTCACAAGTAACCAGAGAACCCTATCAAACCCTTTCCAAGCTGTGAGACTCCCTTATAGTAGTCAATCCTTTGCTCTGCAAACTGTCACAGAGGGTGAGGGATTACAGGGTGACCCAGGCTTCTCTGCCTCTCAGTTCTTCCTTGCTCAGCAGCAGACTAATGGTGGAGGGCTGCTAGAATACACACACAGGAAGAACAAAACATATGTACACATGAGCTATGGCATATGAATTGCGGAATGCTATTGATTTCAGCTGATGAGTTGAAAGCTTATAGATTTATTATCAAATTAGCACTCTATAATTTAGAATGACAAAAATCAAAGCAAATAATTTAAATTTAACACTCCTTTACTTTGAGTGATGGTAAGTAGCAAACATTGGAAGGCAGTGAAAAAACAGAGAGTGCTTTATACTTAAGGACCTTTCCAGGCACTTTCTCCCTCTCTTGAAAAGGAGTACCACATGCTTGTTCCCCATTGGTCAAGTTAAGTCACGAGCACTGGATCAAGATACATCCAAAGCACTGCTGATGACCTTACCCCTTAGGGGTCTTCACAGGGCTTGTAGGGTATGGTGGCGCCTACACCTCTTGCCTATCCACTGTCTACTGGGCAGCCCTGGATGGACCCTCTAGCATGCTGTTCTAAGATGAGAATTCCGAGGTCCATGTGTCCTGGAACTGTGAGCAGCTTCTTTGGGGGTCACCTAAAATGCCATTGCTATCACAGCTGACTCTTGGGTCCATCACAGGCACCCTCGTGGACCTGCACATGTACAGGAGTCATGTAATATAGATATCTACCTCCCAGAGCACTGAATCTTGGGTCCTCTGCTGAGTGTCACCTGTGCTCCTCTCATTCTCCAATCTCTGCTGAAGTCCGTTCTCCTTGGAGAGGCCCCCTTATCCTGACTCTTGTTCACCCCAACTCTCAGTCTCTCTTGCTCTCAGAAGATAAGGGACCAATTAGCCTGTGCGCTCTTTAGGTGTCATCTAGGTCTCTAAAACCTAGGACTGGGCTCCTAGAGCCCTGCTGTGATGCAGTGGCCCTAGCTTCTAGCACTGGAGTTGGCAGACAGGCCACAGGAACTGTGTGTTTGGTAAATGAAGGCATGCAATTAGCACTCATAATTAGGACTGGTTAGAATAGTCAGTGGTTTTGAAAGTTCAAATATAAGACTATGTCAACGAAGCAGCAAATTACAGACAACAGCTATGACACTGGAGCAGTTCAGATGCTCCCCAAAGCGCACGGAGGACTTCAATGTTCTAGTGAACCCTACAGGAGCAGCTGGCACAAGCTCACACAAACAGCTGTAAAACTCAGTGAGGATGTTTAAAGTACAAAAATCTCCCTTTTCTCTTTCCCATTTCCTCATTTTTATTATATTCCTTATTTCTGACTAGAGTATTAGCAGTTCTGCAGACAGAAATAGCTACATGATCAAAAATTTTTTCTCACATGACCACCACTGTATAAAATTTGTGTAAATCATTTGATTAACTATTTTAGATATTTATTTGATTAACAAATTAATTAATTAAGAGAAAAATATTTAAAACTTTATGATGATCAATATAATAGGTTTTGTTATTATTTTTCCTCTTTATACTAAATTGTCCTCTAAGATATCAAATTGTCTATTTTATGAGCTATTTTTGAGTACTGGCACCCACACTCATGATGTGATTTCCTTGAGGTTTTTAAGGAGATACTGATCATTATCTTTTCAACCCTTAAAAATACTGTTTTCCCTAAATCTGACTGCTCCAAAGGCACATAGCTAAAGTTCAGCAAAATGACAAAACATTTATTTTGTGATCTGTTTGATAAGGGGAGAGGGTGTGACAAGATAAAAAAAATCAAAGTGGACTTTTACAAAATAGGATGTTCTTGTTTTTAAAGGCCCTTTGTTGACTCAGCCCAGTATCCTTGACTGATAGGTGTCTAGCTCATCCCAGGTCATATACCAACTGACAGACCAGTTGTTGGACAGGTCTTTCTCATTTTTGCCAAGAAGGTCCTGTAAGGTTGCAGTTTATGTGAAATATAAACTCCATGCCGGAGGTGGAAACGACAGCAGCTATAGGTTACATCTGGGGTGTTCTGGAAGTCTCTGCAGAGAGTGCTGCTTCCAAACACTCCCCACCAGCCAGGACAAAGCATGAGTGTGTGCTGGAGGGAATAATGCAGCCTGGCCCCAGGGGAGGGACCAGATGGGACCTAATAGCTCTTTTCTACTACTAATTTCTATGATAATTTTAAGTTGCCACATGGCATATGTACTTTTTAAAATCTAAAGGCAGGATATTATTCAACCGAATGACCAATATTTTAATGAAAGGTATGTCACAAACTGTATCTCTTTACATGTTATTTCTCACTCGCCCGCTACCCACTAATAATACGTCACTTACAATCAGGCTGGGAGAAGTCTATGGAGAGGTCAAATAGAATGTGTTTTTAATCATTGTTGATACCAATTAGAAAAAAAGAAATTCTAAGTTTTGTTAGGAAGTTAGATGGTTTTTGCAGTGGTTTTATGAAGTCACTCATCTTAATCTTTTTCTTTTCTTATAGCTGGAGATCACATGTGGGTTTAGGGGCTATACATATCAATTACTGCTTGAAAGAAAAATTAGAAACATGAAATTTCTCCTGTTTTCAGAGATGAGAACAGGAATTAAAAGAGGAAATATTAATGATTGGAGAAAATTGTAAAAAATTTTCTTTCCACTCTTAGTGATGAATCCAGACATAACTTGATTCAGGGACTCCCTTTCCTCTCTCCTCTGCCAGATGTAATTTCTCCTTTCTCCATCCATCAGAACTCTCTGCATTTCTCAGGTGCAGTGTACAGTTTCTGATTTATTAGTCACTTCATTTGCTTTTGTTTTCTGGTGCTCTGAATGAGAATTGCGGTGGTTTGCTACATATTCCTCTTTCTGCACAGTGGACTTTGACTCGAAAAAGAAGAAGAGACTGAATCTGGGAAAAGTCCCAGAAGCCATGAGCTTGAGCATGACAGTCACGGCCTCTCAGACAAAGAGTCCTGAACTAACTAGGAAAACAAACTATGTTCAATGCAGCCCCATATCATTGTACTTCATAGAGATCAACAAACAGCAGCACAGCCTGGGCCTGAAGCCCACTTACCTCTCCTGAAAGCTCTCCAGGAATCTCACCCTGGGGAGGGTTAATAAGTTACATATTCACAGCAAAAAGATACAAGCTCTGATAGAGTGGGATGAGGCACTTCACCGCTCTGCTGGCATTGATGCACGTGGCACAGATAAGGCTTGGCAGCAGCTTCCCACTCACGATGGCTCCATCGAACAGAGGTCCAAAGAACGGAACCTGGGATTCATAACAGAAAAACTATGTTCAGAACCAGGCTTGGCTTTATTTTGCTAGATACATTTCCACCATGTGGGCAAACCACAGTGTTCATGGATGTCTTTCTTTTCTCTTCCTTTCCCCCCATTCGAATTTCATTAATTCTACTCATTAACATGGAGGTTGTTGGCTCAGTGAGATTTGGGACTGGAGCTGGCTAGTAACTCTTATATACGCGTACAATTTCTCTTGATTTTTCACAATATTATATGATAGACCTTTGTGAAGAACACACACATAAAATCTCTGCTATAAGCTAACTCAAAGTTTATTACAGATTTCAGAAAACAAACAGTTAAACACATACCATATATGATGTGTAAAATAGATGATGATGCAGAGAAGAGCAAAGGGCTTTTGGGTAGATGTGTGTCTCCAATTACATCACAATGAGAGGGAAGGCTTTAATGGAAATGTTTCATTAAAAGTCTATAGGAGTTGGAAGAATGAACCAGGATCTATGAGGACAATGGATGGAAGAATATTCCATGAAGAACAGCAGGTGTCTAGCTTGTATTAGGAATAGGACTAGTGTGTTTAAGCAAAGGCAGGAGAGTCACAGTTGCCAGAGCCAAATTGTAGAAGGAAGACCAAAAGGAAGAGAAGTGGGGCAGGAAACAAGAAGAACTTTGTAGAAAATTGTAAAACTCTCAATTTCTACTCCAAGGAAGTCAGAAACCTTCTAAAAGGTTTTAGGGAAGTGGAAAACAACATCTATTAAATGAGAAAAGTAAGATGATCATTTCAGAAAATAGCTTTAAAATAAGTGTTTCATGCCAGGCAGTGATGGCCCAGTTCTTTAGGAGGCAGAGGCAGGCGGATCTCTGTGAGTTCGAGGTCAGCCTGATCTACAGACTGAGTTCCAGGATAGGCTCCAAGCCTACACAGATAAACCCTGACTCAAAAAAAAAAAAAAAAAAAAAAAACCAAACAAACAAATAAGTGTTTCACTAAATTCAAATTCTATTTATAAAAATTTCTTAGCTATTAAATAAAAAGGAACTTCATTAAAAGTATTGTTGGACATTTGAGTATCTTCACTCTTGTGGCCTGCTGCTAGTACATTCTGTCCTGTTTTATTGTTTTGTGTAGCAGGACAAACCCCTTCACACACACCCCCCCAAACCAAAAACAAAAAACAGTTTGCACTAAGCATATACTAAACTATGGCAGTAGTGAAACAATGGAAAGTGGTATGTGAAAGTCAATGAGAAGAGCACTTTCATTAGTGAATTTGCCAGGACAGGAGAAAAAGAAAGGGACGAATATGTAGATATTATGAGTTGGAAGGAAATAATCAAAACTGTTACTATTTTAGTTGTTATATTATTATATAATTATAATAAAGAGTCTGTGGGAAATGATCAAAACATCAACAGATATAGAATGGACTCACATAACCTACTTTTCTACCCTCAGCAACAACGGATAAGAAAATAAAATGATAGCATAATTATCATTATTACATCATAAAATATGAACTACAGAGGTCTTACAGGTTTTACAGAGGAAAAAAAATCACAAAACCTTCAGAGAAGTAATCTAAGTACATGAGATGATCTTTTCTGCCATATCTGACAAGAAGACTCTACATCACCATCACTTCCTCTTATAGACTCATTCATTCAAGGACTCAGCGCAGTGTCTGGTTTAGCCTGAACAGTTGCACAGAGATGACGGAGGCTAAGTGAAGTAGACATTCCTTAGGAAGAATGGGGTAGGGGCTTACTTTAGTTGTAGAAAAGCATGTTGTAAGCTGTGGCATAAGAGATAAGATACTAGAGCAGTTCATACAGGCCCCATGGAGCCAAAGGGAGGAGTCACATCTACTTGGGACCTAAGACCCTGGAGTTGGTGATGTTGACTTGTGAGATGTGGCATATCCCAGGAACCAGTGACCCCCCCCCCCCAAGAGGGTGGTAATTCTTTTGTAATTAGAAAACTGAAGTCTAGGCCCAAGGCATGGCCTTCCACTTTACGCTTGTTCTGTTCTTCTGATGTTTGATTTCTTTGGAGAAGTTAATGCAGTAGTACTCCCGTCCTCTTCAATGGCTACTGGCTACATTGGGCTCTGGGATCACGGTGCACTGCGACAGACAGTAAAGGAGGGTCTGGATGAGCGGCCCTACCCTAGGAAAACAGTGCTGCTGTTGCATGGTGGGGACAGGGAACAGAGAGCTCCGGGCCACCACCTCCTGGTCCCATACTCAATGGTAAAGTTAATGAAAGGCTACATCCAGAGTTCTGATCAGAACTGGATTCCAATGTTTCATCTATCTAAATCTGAACAACTCCCGAGTGTCTCATCCTAGTGTAATGACCAAAGTCTAGGTATTAAGATCTTCCATGACTGTTAACAAACTGGCTTCCCTTACCAGTTAGCTGCAAGATGGAAGATAGCTGTGGAGCTCCTGCCATGTCGTCCGTGACTAAATGATACACAGCTCTGGCTGAGAGGAAACACATGCCTAGAAATTATAGCCCAAGCTAATTTATACCCATCAGGCTGGGGTGCAAAGCAGGACATTTTCACATCCAAGCTTTCTTATTGGCCAACTGTGAACACAAAGGCAGCGTTTTGCTGAGAAGTAGTGATCTCGAAGTTCATGGCACCTGCTATCACTGTCAAGTACATCAGCCGAAGGGTTCAACTAGCTGCAAGGGTGACGACAATATTTGGGACAAATCTCCATTTGATACCTAAGAACTAATCCCCCAAGGACTCAGCTGGAACATTTTGATGCTTTCAACTGGATCTGGCAAATGCTTCACAGACAACCGTGAGCTTTTAGAATCAGACTATTGCTATGCATGGGTTTACTGAGATCCAGTCGATGCTGAAAACTGTCTTCTTTCTTAATCGGCCAGTTATACACCCCAATGCTGCAGGTATCACACTCATAACAAAGATATGGCCATGATTTTTGTGTCTGGCTTTTTGGCACTGACTCTATCATAAGAGAAGACAGTAATGTAATATAAAGGTTTTGGATTTGAGTTTCTGCTGAACATCTCATATTTGTCTTTGGTGTGGCTATAGGATGAATACTCTGAAGCACACACATATGAAAAGTCCTTCATTATTATGCATCTACATACAGAGGCTACAGATGTATTTTTTAGATGATCCTTGAAAGTTAGGTGACCAGAGACCAAAATGGCAAAGTCAGATAGAGAGAACACATTTATTTATTTATTTATTTATTTATTTATTTTGGTTTTTTGAGACAGGGTTTCTCTGTAGCTTTGGTGCCTGTCCCGGAACTAGCTCTTGTAGACCAGGCTGGCCTCGAACTCCCAGAGATCCGCCTGCCTCTGCCNGAGACAGGGTTTCTCTGTAGCTTTGGTGCCTGTCCCGGAACTAGCTCTTGTAGACCAGGCTGGCCTCGAACTCCCAGAGATCCGCCTGCCTCTGCCTCCCGAGAGAACACATTCTTTTATATTAGAGAATACCTGCTTACAGCACAGAATGATGGGGTTAGAGAAATGATCTGAGAGGTCAAGAGCAATTGCCATAATGAGCACAATCGCCATGAAGCAGTAAGTGTACGGGAAGGATCACCGCAACTGTGAATTCGGAAATAACTTTAGATGTAGAGGTTACATAGAGGGGTTATTAAGAGCGTCTGCATGTGTGGGAAAGAGCACGTGGAGAGTTGTCAGTGGCTTGACAGATCGAAACAGCTTTCCCCATAAATGCTTGGTCAGGAATAACTCCCCCCTCAACCCCCAAGAGGCTCCAGCTGCTCTAAAGGAGAATGCTTCAGCTGGACTTCAACAGAGCTTTGAGGGGGTTGATTAGAACAACAAATAACACATTTTCCCACATCTTTCACCAATCTTCTACGCAAACCTAAAACAAAAGGTACTTATAAACAATGATGAAAGGATCACATACCATTTGGAGAATAAAGAAGCATCAATAAGAGAGGTCAAAAGGGTGAAGTAACTTCTAGGCAACCAGAGGCCATGCAGACCAGGGCCTGGTCCTGCTCTAGGGATGCCCAAGGGTAGGGGACATCCAGGACTTGCTGGTACAGTCAAAACACACCTCCTATAAGCACCTTCCTGAGAGCTACGACCCAATGTCTGGTCACAGCTTTCCGCTTGGGGACGTCTACAATCCCCCAGGAATTATGAGTTGGAAGGGAGCAGCTGCACGTCTGTATCTGTACCTGAGATACTGAAGTGAGAGAGTCAATTGAAAAGGTAGTTAGTATTAGAAGACAATTTGTCAGTTGAGGGAAAAATTTTTGTGGAAAGCGCAACATAATATATTTGCAGCAATTTGCACATGTGGTTCAGGGCAAGATGTGGCAAGGGGACACAGGGATGTCTTCAAGAGAATACAGCTCTCTTTAGGGGAAACTCGAAGGACTGCGCTGCTCAGAAAATGGCTTGCTGAATTTGAGCTAGTTTCCTGAAAGACGAGAGAAAACAGATTTAAACTATTTCACAGAGCCTGGGGTAGACACAGTAAATAATTTTCAAGTAATGAGCAAGTCCTGTTGGGAAGCAACATGGCACCTCAATGAATGTCTTATAAAAAAAGCTGACCGCTTAATTTGTCCTACATACATAATGAATGTATGTTTTAATTCATTAAGAGATTGTATTAACCACAGACCAGGAGTTTTAAAAACTCAGGAACATCTGAGTGGATGTCTCCCAACTCTTCTCTATCCCCATTTTACAGAGAAATGATGAAGACTGGAGTGGATTGCTGCTTTTCTCAAGGTCATCAAAGTCAAAATAGTAGTCCAGACTCCACTTGTGACCCAAGAGGCTATGCATGCACGGCCTGCCAGCCCACTTATCTGATGCTGGTCACATAGAATGTTTCCTGTAGTCACTCCTGAAGCTCAGACTACCTCAGCTCTTTGTCCTTTCTGTCCTTCCTGCTTCATACTTGATGAGATCTGGAATACCTGCTTCACTGGGTCCCAGCTCAATTATCATAACCCAGGGAGCCTCTCTGTCCACAGAATCACTGTGCAATACTTCCCTTATCTCTGATCACTTTCATTACCTGAAGCTGGCTGATACTGCTAGCCTAGCTTCTGAATAGCGATAGCATGGTATATTCTTCATTAGCATTTATTTAAAGGTCTTTGCTAGATGGCTTATTGTTGGGCCTTGTCTTCCTCTTCTCCTTTTTTTTTTTTTGCACCTTGACAATGTCTGTGTTTTTTTCCTATTGCTAAGATTGAACCTGGGGCTTGTTCGTGCTAATAAGTTTGTACTTTGTGTCTGAGCTATACCTCCAGTCTTTTAATTCAATATTTAGAATAGTGATTATAAAGTTCTTGATAGTGATAATTAATATGTGCTGTGTTATTTTAGTTTTCGTTTTGGTCTTCCACTTCTATCTTCTCTGGTTTTATCTGAAAGATCTTATGATTTTATCTTTCTTCTCATTTATCATATCAATTAAAATTCATATTTTAAACACTTATTTATTCATTTGAGGCAGGGTTTCCTCTGTGTGATGGCCCAGGCTGTCCTGGAACTCGCTCCGTAGACCAGGTTGGTCTTGAACTCACAGAGATCCCCCTGCCTCTGCCTCCCAAGTGGTTGGATTAAAGGCTTGCACCACCACTGCCCAACCCTTAAACACTTTTTTAGAGGTTGCCCCACATTTAAAATACTTCCATAATTATTCAAAATGCTCCCTTTAAATAACACTATGAGAGGCCCATCCCCAAACCCTTGGTCCCATACTTATGTCATTGTTGCCGACTGTCACTTAAAATTATTGTTGCTATTATTATGTGAAACATAGTACTAACTGTTAGATCAATTAATAAGAAAAGTGAAGTACTTTTTTTTTTCTTTTTGGGTTTTTTTTTTTTTTCTTCCAAGACAGGGTTTATCTATCTAGCCCTGGTTGTTCTGGAACTCGCTCTGTAATCAGGCTGGCCTCAAACTCAGAGATCCGCCTGCCTTTGCCTCTTGAGTGCTGGGATTAAAGATGTGTGCCAACACTGCCCATCAAAGCATTTCATTTTACCTTCATTTATTCCTTCTCTAAAGTTATTCTTTTTTATGTAGACGCATGCATCTTCTTTTTGTATATGTGGTGATGTTTGTTTGGGTATGTGTACATGAACATATATGAAGGCCAGAGGCCAATGTATGTCATCATCTCTTGAACCTGGAGCTCACTGACTTGACTACCCAATGAGCTCTGGAGATCCTCTAACTCTGTCTCCCTCATCTTAGGTCCTCAAGTTTACGTGACAGCCACTATCCTGACAAAAACGGCCTTTATTTTTTCCTACTGTTAGAAGAATTTAACATTTAACACAAGATTCTCTCAAAATGTGTTGTTTGGTTGAGGAAGTCTACTTTTGAAGGATCATTTCCACAGACACAGAATTCTGAGCAGTTTTTCTTTCATCACTCTAGTGCACAGCTCTCCTCTCTTCTTGTTGACACGGTTTCTGAACAGAAATCCTGTGTAGTGTTATTGTGTGTCTCTGTAGTTGTTTGTCTCCTGATACCTTCCCTAAGACTTCCTGTTTGGTTTTTGGCTTATGTCCTGGTGTCCTTTGGCACAAACTAAAAAAGCAGCCTCTGTACCACCTCTTCTTTCACTCTGTTTCCTTTGCTCTGTGATACCCATTCCTACTGAAAACCTCTTTCAATCATTCCATCACATATTTACCGCCTGTTTCCACATTGCTAGGCCCCGGTATCAAGGACAGACACACACACACACACACAAAGAGACAGGTGGATTTCTGTGATACCTTGTCTCAAAAAAATATAAAAAAGTTAACTGTTCTTCTTCCTCATATGCCTATACTAAAGAAGAACATAGAAGAAAGAAAAACAAAACAAAACAAAAAACAAAGTATTAAATTTCTAATTTAGTCTAGCAAATATACTTCCCAGGCAGTGGGCTATTCCCTTTCACAGTGGGGGCCAGCACAGTCCCAACACCCCCCTTCCCTTGTCAGGCTAAAGAGCCAGCAGGTGTACACACATGCAGGACCTTATGAAGCCACTGAGAGGGGCCTGGAGATGTCCTGTCTCCTGGGTCAAGTGCTATTCCCACTGTGGCAGCTCAGGAGTAGAGAATGAGAGCTCGCTTCCTGGCACAAAGCCTGGACTGAAGTTGGTTATGTGGTGTACATTCAGCAAGGAAGGGTGATAAACCCACAAGGGAAGACAAATATGTCAAGGGCTAAGTAAGAAAGAGGAGAATGGTGCCAACTTCTAAGGAAAAGCAGTAGAAAAGGGGATCTCAAAAGCCAAATTCCTGTGAGGTAGGAGGTAAGTTAATAATGGTGCTGCTGTGGGTTTCTTCTGTCTGCATCAAGGCCTTTTTGTAAAATAAATGTTCTCTATTCTTTGGCACCTGCTTGTGGGTGACTCAATCTTTTACAAACTGGACAAAAGGGATAATATAAATCCATATTGCATAGGGAATTCCTCTAATTAGCAGTGCAGTGTATTAGTAAGAAAGTGTGAATTTAAAACGTCGACAAGCAGGAGTCTTTTTGCTACTTCTCATCACCACTTCTTTAGTAAAATCAATGTTAACAATACATAGCCTAAACTGAACACACTGCAGCAATCCATTAATAAGTTAGTTTAAGAAAACCAGTTCTTTGGTATTTTCAATGATCTTTTTAAAGTAAATAATCTTAGTATTTTCCAAAAGTTAATTTACTTCCTTGAGAATTTTCTAGAATATTTTAAAGTAAATGATTGAATCTCCAAAGAATTATTTGGCTGAGATTAAGATAAATATTTAGGAAATTATAATATGAAATCAAGAGAAAATTTCAAAACCATGCAGCAAAGGCAAACACACTCCCTATATAATGGGGCAACTCCAGCAAGCTTAAAACACTCCCTTGCAAAAACACAGATGCCCAAACTGGACTCCTCGTACCCTTAGTGCTTAAATGCTCTTGTGACTTCCTGCACATCAGTCCTCTGCTGGCTCCAGACAGAGGTCCTGAGCTAGGTATCATCTGGAAGAGGGGTACATTCCTATACATCTGCATGCATACATACACGCATCTCCACCCCACACACCCATGAAGCCACAGGAGAACCAGATACCACTTCAACAGCACCCACGGACAGTCACGGAAACTTGAATGGCTGAGTGATGAAAGTAGGCAAAAAATGTAAATCTGATAATTACATATTTCTTTTCAATGATCAAAATTTTATTGTGTCAATATTTATAGAGATGAGAATGGACTTATTTGGAAATCAACTTAACAATGAAATAATGCTGTAAAACACAGGTTTTTTTTTTAAAAAAAAAATAGAAAAAAAGCAGAGGTTCAATACGATGTTCATAAAGTGAGCAGACCCTCTCAGCCATGAGGGTTTGTGCACTCAAAAAAGCACACCCATGCTTTTTCAATGTACCATTTTACAAATGCGGGGCATTATTAAGAGGGGGCGGATTCTGCCAGGCACATAATTTGTATATTTAAAGAGGGTGTATGGAATGAAAAAGAGAAATATGTTAAATTTCAAAGGACTTGGAAGTAATGCTGCCTGTGAGCTTGTATTACAAATAGCCCCACATTATTACATAGGCTATTAATGAGGCCAAGTGAATGAAAGTACAATTTGAATATGCATGACTCTATCCAATGAGCAGGACTTTTGTGTACAGATGAGTGTTTCCCCCCTCCAAAAAAGGATTAAAATTATTCTTAGAGAAGTATGGCTGCCTAGAAATGAGTAAAATAAATATATTTAAACTAGAGTCACATTGTATTCATATGAAATACACAGGTGCTAAAAGACTGTTGCTGACTCCACCTATAATTTCTGAAACATTTGATTAGTCTGTCTTCTTACAGCAATATTCTTCAACCCAAGCAGTCGTGTTAGTATAATCTCTAAACAAAAATAATGATTTTGTTGGAGATGCCTAAAAGTAGCTAAGGTTAAGTAAACCTTTGAGAACAAAGTCTTCAGTTCCATAGTAAGAAGCACTAGTTAAAAGACTGGGGAATGGGTAAATTATTGCGCCAAATGGCTGAGAATTAATCTCTGCTGACTAGCTGTAATCTAACGAGGCGTCTGTGTCCCAGGGAGCCCGCAGCATGTCCCTGGCGGTATGTGCAGTGTGTCGAGTCTGCGTGGCACCCTTTGTCCTCGCTCACAGGCGGCCTTTCCCCTCATTGTCCATAATATCCTCATGCATCTGGGACGCGTGGAATGCATTCATACTAACAGACTTACCATTGTTTTCTCTCAGAAGCTTTGTTGAGCAAAGACTGCATCACGGTTACTGATAATTATATTGCTTAATTAATCAAGACAAAAAAATTTGCAAATCATTGCCTGGTTGCCAAGCAAGGAGATAAAAAATGACAACAATACAAGCTGAAGCAATATAACAAAAGTAACAGCTATCTGATCAGAAATTCTTATATAATGAAGCTATTAATGCTAAATCGGTTAATGTTAGCATTGCTCCAGGTGTCTCTACTTAGATGCAAACAAAAAGGCTAACATTATGGATATAAAAGGCCAAATGTTGCCATGGATTCTGTAACCTGATAGAGAGGACAGCCTTTTCATTTGATTAGGGAATGCAATTTAAATACCAGGGATTGAAGCCAAACAAACAGACTTTCCCTCCGAAAGCCTCTTGCATTCACCCTGGGGTCAGTGGTTGGTGAACAAAAGGTCAGCTACACTTGCCCTGGAAATGTCTGGATTAATTTTATTACATTGTAATGGTTTGTACTTTAAATGTAGGGATAATACTAAGTTTTCAGTCACCCTATTATTCTCTTCTCCTCTTTAGGCTTTTTTGAGTTAAAATGTTAAGAAACTAATTTTTTCAATTCATCTTGTCAGAATTGATGACCGAGTTTATCTTACACATATTTTGTAGGAAAATTTAAAAAGTATATTAATGACTTTTTATGCACTTTATGCTACTTGGAGAAATGCCATTTTCTGACACAGCACAGTGAAATGAAATGCTTTCTATGCTCTTCATTCACTTTGAGAATGAAGGGCATTTTAAGGGCATTATGACATTTTAGAGGACCATCCTGAAAACGAACTAATGAAACTAGTTCTACACTACATACATATAAAAGACAAATTTTTAAAAGCAAAAAAAGGACTAAATCTATTGCTTCTCTAAGATTAAAATTATAACTTTAATTCTTATAAGTAATTTTCTTCATGGGCAAATGTAAATGCTAGCACTGAGCCATTTTCTTTCTTTTTTTTCTTGGTCACCTTCATATTTTATTCTTTCTTTTTTTCTGAGCCATTTTTTCTTACAGCACAAAACTGAAAACCTGACATTCACAGGGGTCTGACTCAGAGAAACGCAAACATCTAATATGAATTCTAACCTCTTTCTATGAACAGAGAGAGAACTCCCCCTTTCATTAGGCCTTCCTAGATCGATGAGGCCCACACAATGGAGAATTAACACATATGTTAAACTTAGAACTCTACTGATTTTATTTCTGTGACACTAACTATATAAGCAAACCTGATGGCAGCCCTGACAATCACATGGCCAACAGAGAAGCAGCCTTTACCCTGATGCCAGGCAATGTCTGCAGCTCTTTTTCACTTGTTAGCACGTCCAATGTTCATAATATAACTTTAGGTTGCAAATCTGAATTAATACAACAATACTCATGACATTTTTTTTTTAAGTTTAAAAAAAGTTCTTAGAATAATGATGAGCTCCTTCAGGAAAATGATATTGGGGTGTAAATAAATATTATATTCAATATCAAGCTGAAAAGAACAGCCATTTTTTTTCTTAAAGAGTAGATTATATGCTTAATATGTTTAATTTCAAACCTAAGAATACTCTTCCTAATGAATTAAAAGTAAAATAAGTCACTACACAAAGCAGTGTTAAAATACCAGTAAAGGCATGACAAGGATCGAAACTACAGCCGGTTAGTACACAGGACATAGACCATTGGATTGTTCCAGCCAGCCCTGTGATCAATACCAATTGACATGGCTGAATAGATTCTGTAGCAAGGTGCTTTGATTGCTAATACTCATCATGTTGGCTGTGCTTCAGGGCCCCAGTGTCTTTGTGGACATGTTCAAAATCCTTCAGGATTGACCTCACATCACCAGTCAGGGCTCAGTGACCAATGCCCATGCATCAGACAGGGCTGGACTCTAGACCCCAAATAACCATGTAATAATGCAGCTTCATAACTTATTATTAATAATGTGCCACAGTTAAAAAATTATGACATTCTTAAAATTATAACATTTCAAAGCATTAAAATTATTCAAAATCCCATACATTTTTCTAACATAATTTTCAAATAACACAACATGAAATTTTGTGTTTATGATTAGAGTTCTTTTGAGAATCACAGTTCACTGAAATTCCTATCTAGCATACACAGTTCTGACACTCGTAGGACATTTATCAGTTATTTTGAGGACATGAATCCAGTGGAAAATGTAGGAGTCAGGGCAACAATGGAGAAAGCATACCTCAGGTTTCTTTGTTATCGTGATAAAGAACATATGATTCTTCATTGGGTAAATAATGATCGAAACGTCTCCAAAGGCTGTTGGGATAATACCCCTGCGGTAGTCTCTGGAGTGTTCAGACCAGACGATGTGAACCTCGTCATTCCCCAGGTGACGGAGCTGCAATAGCAAATTGGCTCTTTATTAACTGAGGTGATAACAACAGTTTATGAGGGGCTGTGGCTTACAAATTGAATTAGAAAACTTGGACGCCAAAAGTATTTTAGTCCTAAATCAGGCTACTGCACTGATGCCTTAAGTGAGAATTCTAAAACGTACAGTTTCATGAAACTCCAGCCCATCTGCCAAGGATGCACATTTGGTTCGAAGATCACACACAGAAGCCCAAGGGCACATTCCAGTGGGACGGAGGGGACCTCTCTGAGGTCTCCTTTTACACAGAATTCTACTTCTACATCAGTCCTACACTACAGTGCTGAGAATGTTTCTCAGCAACTAAATGACATTCATATTTTTATTTAGCTATTACTTTAAATCTTTAAACCGCTTAATCCAGCAGGCTACTAAGAAATAACAACATAAGGTAAGACAAGCTACTCCAACACAATAGTTGACAAAAGTGTGAGAGCTGGTCTTGAGATAATTTTTTTGAGAAAAAGAATATAAGAAATTATATTTTTAAGGAGATAAATAGATTTAATTTAAATTAAAACTTAAATTTGGTGGGAATACTAGCACCCAGCACTTAAAGATTTCCAAAATGTTCACATAAAATGCCATTTACCCTTCCCACTGATTTTATGTAACTCCATCTTTATTATACAAGAAATACCTGCTCAGGAATGCTCTGTCAAGTACACAGAACATCATGGGAGAGAGGACCAGAGACTATGAGAACACACACACACACACACACACACACACACACAATACACGGAAGCCCATACAATTGAATTATAATAAATAAATAAAATCACACATACACACACACAAACAAATCTTATACTATTATAAGTAAATTTACAGTTTTGGGTTGGGCTGCATTCATAGCTATCTGGGACTGCAAGTTGGACATTCCTGATCTCAGCTTACATCAAAAGCTATTTTACTGTTATAGCTCAAGTAGTTTAGCTCACTTATTTTGACATTTTATAAATAAAGAGACTGACTATAAACTCCAAAAACCCAGACTCTTGGTGTCTCTGAGAAGGCCATAGGAAGGTCTCTAGAGACCCTTACAAGCTCTTCCAGAAGAAATCTTACTAGACACAAGAACATCACTGATCAACTGCCTGTGTGGCGACCCCCACAAAGCTAATCTGGAGAAAGCTGCAAAGAAATCATTCAAGAAGGCCTAGAAGATAACTAAAGGGAAAACAGACCACAGTGGTGAAAACATTGGCCCAAACTGAAGTTCTGAGGCTGGAAAGACTGGCAGAACCAGGGACTTAGAAGCCTTGGGGGAATGAGGTTTCTGCCTTGCATCAGGGAATGTTATCCAGCATCAGAAGCAAGAATTCTTGCTCATGTAACAGATGGACAGTATAAGTGACCAAACTTAAAAGTACCTTAATAAAACTGAGATGTTATATTAGAGCATATGTTCTAGTCTTACCTTTAGAAATATAAAAAAATCATATTCTGCGCATATTTGAAACATGTTAGCATGGACCTCATTTTCTTTAGAGACCATTTGATTATACAGGGAAACACCCACGGTAACCCCAGCACGGCCTCTTTCCTAGTCATCCAGTTACAAAGGCAGCTGCTTGTTGCAGTGCCTGTTTCTTTTTCACCCATGCCCTTCTGGAAGTGACTGTATCCATTAATTACTTAGAAAGAGACCTTTGTGCTATATGGGGTAAGGTATGGGATTCGACTGTGTCTGAACAGTGGCTCCAGAAAGGGGAGGCCCAGACTTCAGAGGCCCAGCACAAGTCATGATGATCCAGGACAACTGAATGGAGTCAACAACCTTGTAAATGAAAGCATAACCAGTGCATCTTTTTTCTTCTTCTCCTCACTCCATCATTACCCCGACACTAGCATTAAAGGCTCACAGGGTAGCAGGCAGAAAAGGAAAAACCGTAGCTCAGCCAACCCAGCTCCAGCATATTAGTTTTGTTGCTCTTTTCTTTTCAAGACACTGAACACTCATGGCTGAAGGTGTCCCTCTAGCCCACGTTTCCTTTTCGTTTGTTCTTTCTGCAGTACTGGGGGTTGAACCTAGAGCCTTAGTTATGCAGTGCTCTGCACTGCTACTCTCTGAGTTACATTCCAACCATTCTTAGCTCAGATTTCTGCCTGTCTGCGTTTCCCATTTCTTACAGGGCTTCCAAAGACCTTGTGACACTGTTCTGCCACTTAGTCCTTTTGTAGTGACAGCAGGAGCGCTAGCGTTGCTGACAAGATAAGATGGGCAGGTTTCCATGGGAAATGTAGATCTAACTGAAACTTTGGGAGGAATTTTGGGCAATAGGAGCTAACAGTTAAGAAATGAGTTATTCTGGAGTTCAGCTTACAGCCCTTATCTTACAAAGAGAGCTGGCCCTATACTCTTGGTTATGAGGTTGGCAGAAGTGACTGAATGGAGACAACCCATTTACCAAATATCAACCTTGTTGCTACCACCCAGTGCCACACCCAAAACCTATAGTCTCTCCTTTCATCCACAAGGACAGAACAGACTCTGAATGATACACTGATTATTAAAATTTTGCAGTTACTCTACCCCTTTCTAAACTGTGTTATTCAATTATATATCCCCAGTAAACCCTTCCTAATTTTATTTGCAGCAGTATTTTGAGAAAACTCTAGCATGGGAGAGCAGTGCCACACTGATTGACCCTTCCTTCCAATGTGGCAATTCAGCAATTAAGGAAGAGCTATTTTTGTAATATTCACCATTCTCAGAGCTGCTTTCAGGGGCAGGAACCTCAGACTTCTGGACATGTTACAGCTTAATTAACTAAACCACAAAACCAAGAGCTTAGGCCACGGGACCAATTGACTGATACATCTAGAACAAAGTACAAAAATTACACCTCTTGTGCCTATAAGAAGAACCCAAGTATGTAAAACTGGTATAGACAAACTACACACATTAGAGTATATCAGAACATAATGGAATATTCTAGAAACATAAAGTGATATTCAATTCAAAGGGGGTTTCAATTCCAGTGTCACTTTATGAGTTTTACAGAACTATGATTAGAGGCCCTTAAAAATGCACCCACAAGTTTGCATGGGGGCAAGTCAACTTGACAGGAGGCATGTGTCTTCAGGAGGAGATGAGGGCTAGAATAGGAGTTGCATTCATGTGGGCTTCTGCTTCCACAATGCAAGACTCCAGAAGGCCTCAAGGCTTCTCTTCCCAGGACAAACAGGCTCTTGAGCCTCAAGAAATCAATCCCATGTCCTGCCATCCTTGGTCCTGACAGAGTTCTAAAGCTCCTCTGCCCGAGCTGTTCTGCCTGCTGCTGCCAGGCTACGCGCCTGCACGCCACTGGTGACACCGGTCATGGTCCACACCTAATAGGCTGACCTCCTTTCCCCACTAATTGCATTACATCGCCAGCTGGCTCCAGAAGGAGTCGTCTGTTTGATTGAAGAATCTGGGCTCCTCAGTGGGCCCGGCTGCTACTTTTACTAAGTAACAGTCAGGCCTGACATCCCCATTGTTCAGCTGACAGTGTGCCCATCCTAAAATCTAAGTTTTATTTGTAAATTAACCAAGAAACTTCCTGCCAGAACAGAGCTGCTTAGAGACTGATAATGTGGGCCTTTCATCCCCTTTCACTCGCACTGTATCACTGCCAATTTGTTTTTCATGTGGCTGGCCAGCCTGAGGCTATAAAAGCCTTGTAAGACATAAGTGCAATTATAGTCCTGGAGTCAAATGAATTGGACAAATCCAATAGCACAGCTCTGTCCCCACTCTGCAAACCCCTACAGCAGTTAGATTAGCTGTGAAAAATCTAATCTAGCTAGAGCTAACAAATTTCTGCAGTGAAGGATCAAGAGTTCAGTATGGGGTTGCAACGGGATTGCAGAATTGAAAAAGTCCCCCCATGACAAGGGCAGAACAGAGCATGAATCACTTTAGAATTTTGCAGCTCATTTCTAAGCTGTTAGGGACAATTTAGTTAGAGTAAGTCAAGGAACCGGGGGCTGCCATTATGTGACTAATTTCCCTGCCTAACTAGGAGACATCCTGGTAAAGGGAGTTTATCGTTAATGATGCTAAATCTTAGCACTGCGCAAGGTTTCAGCTGCTGTTTGATTATTACAGTTGGGGTCCAAAACAAGCCTCGGGACATTATTTATAGCAGCATTATGTCAAAAAAAAAAAAAAGGATAAAAACAAACTTTAAAAAGCCTCTATATTTAAGAAATACTTCAAGACAGTTTAAATACAAATCTATCTTTAACACATAATTGTCAGTCACAAAAATATGCAATATGACAATATGCAGAGTATGAAGACTTTACAAGGTACCCACAATTAAAAAACAAAACAAAATATGTGAGTGTAGCCCAACAACCCCAGATTCTGGAAGCTTCCAGATTCAGTGAATTACCAGATAGCAGGGTTCTCCTTTCTATGAACACTGCAGTCATCAGAACCCAAGATGGACAGGCAGCTCTGTCACACCTGTGAGAACCAGCACATGGCTTGTACTCCCACTAGCTGTGAGGTTCCCAGCCCAGGGAGGCCAGGGTAGTATGCAGGGCTATGTGGGTGAAAGGCTGCTGAGTTCCTGAATGCAAACTGTGCTTTGTGCACGTGAGACACTTGATCGCTATGGAAATTGTCTGTGACCCGAGTTCTGATCATGTCTCCCATGCACTTTGTTCATCATGTATGCAGCCCAGACATCTGGGGCTACAGTGGTAAAACGGCAAAACTAGAGACAAGAGAAATGAAGCAGATACAGTAGGGTCCATGAGCTAGTATCAATCATGTGGCTAATGGGGCAGGGAAAAAGAACCAATTACACCACTGGACGATGACAAGGGCGATGGCCAGAAAATGCCTACTAGGTATCACACTAAGAAGTTTTTCAAGCACCGTCTCACTTGACTCAACAGTATGGTGCCATGACTCCATTTTCAGTCTTATTTAATACATGAAAAACTGAGGTACAAGCTGGTGGTGAGACGCACACTTGAGCCTAGATCTGTCTGGCCATAGTTCCAACCATAGAGCCACACTGCCTGTGCACAGCCTCAGGCAGCACTTGAGGCCCTGCCCTCAGTTCCTTACATTTGCACTGTTATAGGAGAGCGGGTGTGTAGTGGGAACGTAGGCTCTGTCACCTACTAGCCCACAGGGTCAGCACACATCACCATAGCTCTAGGATGCCCCTCTCACCTAGAAACCTACAGGAGTGGTTTCCTTACCAGACTACAGTTTTATCCCATTAATGAGTTCCTCAACAACAACAACAACAACAACAACAAAAATAGGGCCCCTCAAGTAAACACTCTGCAGGCTGGGGAGTTCCTCTGGGGGCATAAGGTTTTCCTTTGAACTTCAGCAGAAACCACCCATAGGGTGAAAGGTGATGAAGAACAAAGGGGAAGCAGCTAAGGTGGGACATCTGGGCAGCAACACACCTGCAGGTCACTTTGCCAAAACCTAGTAGCTTACCCTAGCAACACTGGGGGGTGGGGAGGATGCCTTCCCAGAGATTTCCCAGCACTTTTGTCATAAAGGCCACTATATGCTGTGGCACTTGCCAGTCTGAGGTAAAACTATTTTCTCTCAGGTAACTGATGTGGAGGAAGAGCCAAAGTAGCCACACAGCAAACCCTTCTTCTGAATATATTTCTTTCTGATTTCAAATAAATACAATTTATACAAAATTAAAAATTTAAAGAAAGGAATGAAGAACAGCAAAAATGAAACTGGTCTGCCACCCTATTCACATGAAAACCACTACGAAAATTTAAGGACTGTCTGCTCCAGCAGGACAGTGCTTGCCTGGCAAAAGCAAGGCCTGGCTTTGGTTCCCAGCATGTGCTGGAAGACATACAGACATAAACCCAAACCACCAAAAAACTCCTCAGCCCTCCCCTTGATTTTTGGGGTACATTTCTCCTTCAGTTCAGGGTTTAAGGTGTTGCTAAGTTGACCTTTTAGATCTAACACAACTGTGGCTGGAGGAAGAGTGACCCTGACTTTGAGGCCTGGGGAAATCAGCCTCAGTGTGTGCCCAGGCTTGGTCACCATCCAAACCCAGAGAGCCTTGCCTGCACATGAGTGCAGGGAGCTGCTGTCCCCAAGGAGCCGCCTTACCTTTTTGGTGAGTGAATCATCTGAATCTGATGGCATCCGAGTGGAAACGTGGAAAATGACTTCCACAGTTGAGGTAGCATAGTAAGGGGCTGTCTGTCCTGTGCTGCCGTTGCGCTGAAGACCACCCATGAACCCACAGTGGGTTGAGAGATCCACCTGATGAAGGTCACAGAGCAAAAGGCGAGGGTCAGACGGGAGCTGTTCTATTCATTAGGCAGGAATATGAGTTGAAAACATAAACTGTTTTCATTTTAATATATTTCCTTCTGAATACAAATAAATATAATTTATATAAATTAAAAATTTAAAGAAAGAAATGAAGAACAGCAAAAATGAAACTGGTCTGCAACCCTATTCACATGAAAACCACTATGAAAATTTAAGGAGTGTCTGTCCCAGCAGGACAGTGCTTGCCTGGCACGTGCAAAGCCTGGCTTTGGTTCCCAGCATGTGCTGGAGCATATATAGATACAAAACCCAAACCACCAAAAACCCCTCAGCCCTCCCCTTGACTTTCATTGTACATTTCCCTAACTTCTCCCCCTCATGTCTAGGGTATGTCCATGTCTTCATGCGTCTGTACAGTAGATCCCTCTTATCTGTGGGGGCTTGTAACACTTTCAGCAGTTACCTGCAACCACAAATAGTACTGTGTTTGTTCTCTCTACATAGACCTAAGATAAAGAGACACCGTGAAGTGTTTTCAATAAGTGAAGAGGTTAAGGTGCAGTGGAATACATTTGAAAGAGACACCCACATTCGTGTAACTCTTATTACATCATGCTGTTGGATTTGTTCTCTTTTTTAGTTGTGGCCACATTTGTCTACTTTTGCCATAAACTGCCACCCATGGCTAGCTCAGCCCATGTGACTATTCAGTTCTGATGCAAAGCAAATGAAAAGCTATTAAGAAGAAGCATAAGTCCACAGATAGATAGACTACTGAAAATAAGCCAACAGATTTTAAATTTTAAGGTCAATACATTCTTCAAGAACTCTATGCATACTACATCTGAATGTAAAAATGCACCTAAGAACATACACGACTCAGGTCTGTTTTACATACTAATAGTCAGCAACCACACAATGAATGAAGTTAATTACCTCCCATCCAAGACCAGCAACAAAGTCTTCATATGCTTGGCTTCCTCTTTCATTGGCTAAGATGGAACACTTGTCTTCTTGACCTTCAGCAATGTAAAACACTGCTATTTTGTGTGTCTCACGGCTATAAATGTTCAAATTTAAAGGAGCTAGAATTAATAATTATATGTATATATATGTATGTATATATTACTGTTATTGCCAGCATGATTCCTAATGGCCCTCACGAGGGTTCAGTCACTATTTGAAGGTAGTTGATGTATGATCTTATTTGCATTCTGGAAGTCCCCTAATAGACCAGTGTTATTACTGTATCCTCTGATTTGCAGAGGTGGTTGAAAGGAGACAAAGGTTAATGAGGCAGGAGACCACAACTCAGACACAGAGACACAAAAACAGCAGATATCAGAGCTCATCATCCACCAGGTTCTTCCCATGTTGGTAAAGAACAGTATCTTCTAAAGCAATGGATCTCAACCTGTGGGTCATGATCCCTCTGGGATCAAATGACCCTTTCACAGGTGTTGCATATCAGATATCCTGCATATTAGATATTTACAGTCCGATTCATAACAGTAGCAAAATTACAGTTATGAAGTAGCAACAAAATAGTTTTACGGTTGGGGGGGTCACCACAACATAAGAAACTGTATTAAAGAATCACAGCATTAGAAAGGTTGAGAACCACTGTTCTAAAGCATTTCCAGTAGACACGTATCATAACTAGCTATCTACCTACATTTCATTTGCTCTACTTCGACGAAAGGATATGGGTAGTTTCAAGACAGGAGCAATGAGATATGCTAAGACTTTATGAGAATGGCAATATTATTTGGGTATTTTCTTTGTGAAAGGATGTGTTCTATTCTGAGGGCACCGAATGTACTGGAAAGTTCTTCTGGGAAGATTGTTTGGGGGATATAATCTCTTCTTTTGCTTGCTCCATGATAGACTGGTGGCAGTTTCCTGTTAAATCATATAAACATAATATGCACTTTGAAGAAAGGAGACCTGTTTGTTCATCTTTCTTTTTTTCCCTCACATCCAGTATAGTATTTGACGCATAGTACAGGCTCAGCTAAGTCTCCTCTGTTAAACTGACCAGATATTAGGCAGTGTATCTGAATATGTAATTGCCAGTTTCTACAAATGATATGGTAAAGTATCAAAATAACTGATGCTCTATCAAGCAATTTGGTGATGGTTTGGAGATAAAAGCTCAGCTGTTGTACAGATGAAGGAAGCTTAATAAAGAACCACTCACTGGACAGCACCTTTGTCCATGAGCTTTATTCTATCATAGCTTCAAGGGTAAAGAAGTACATCTCCACTTCTGGGCAGCCCCACCCTTCTCACATTTGCATTACATCATGAAAAACTGCATAGGAAAAAGCATCAAGTGCTTCAACAATACGGAAATGTTTCTATTGTCTAATTGCTTAATATCTCAACACTGTAATATGATTAGACATTCAAATTGGTAGATCTGGACTCCATATTTTAACAAATTCTCAAATATTTCCTTCTTCATGGTTATTTTTCTTCTTATTAAACAAGGCTAATTGAAGCTCAACTAAAAAGTTACATAAATTACAGGAGGAGGAACATTTTCTCCTATTCATTCGCTAGATAGTCATCCCCCCATCACTCTCATGGAATAAATATATGTGAAGAAGAATCAGAAAATACAGAAAGAGCAGAAAGATTGGCTAATCACAGGAGCTGTAATAATCTGGCAGCTTAGATGATGGTAGCAGACATCCTAACCTTTATCTAAAAGGCTGTTTCAGAAAGAACAAAAGCACGGTCACTTGATTTCTTCCTGAAACCCTCTCTCTACATACGTAAACGTCCTTAGCATTCAAATTTTCTCTGTTCTATAGACTTGCCATACAAAAAAAAAAAAAACAACCTCAGGCTTATCTGAAATACATCAGTGTTTTATCCTTAAAGCCCAGGATTTTTCCATCCTGGGTCCTTGAGTGCTCATTTACTCAGTGTAGGAGCACAGAGGGCTAAGCTCAAATGAAGGACTGACTGATGTGGGTGTGAGGAAAGGTGACCTTTACTTGTAAACATTCATCAAATTTCACATCCTCCAAAATATTAGCACTGCAGAGAGTCTGCTAAGATGCATACACTGTGTCTGGCCTTATTAGTGCCAGGCTTTTGAAATAGTAATTACAACATCAACAGCACTTCATATCTACAAGCTGCACAGCCAGTACATGAAGGAGCAGGTAATTCAGGAACACACATACATAAAATCAACAACACGCTTTCCTCAGTAGAATGAATTTTTTTTTCTTATTAGGAACAGACCAGAATAGTTCCATTTTCTTGTGCTGTCAGGTTTTAAAAAGCAAACAAAGGAAAACATGTCTTTACCATTTCCTTCACTACACAGTGGCAAGAAAGACCACAGTGATTTTGTATGTCCAGCCATCACACACAGTATAAAGAACCTAGCTGCAAGACTATTTTTTTTCTCAAAACATGCGAAGAACGCACTGTTCCCGCACAACAGTGCTATAAATTGATACTGAGAGTAAATAGAAAGGTCCTGAAAGTTGAAGGACAATGTTTGCTTAGCATCAGACCAATCTATAGCACAGGCTAGATTTCTCATAGGTAAAGAGCCGCCAGACTTAGTTCAGGTTTTTAAAAGGCAATTTTGAAAAATGCCCTTTCCCATAAAATGAACTGATGTGCATTTAGAGGCTAAGACAACCTAAGTCCAAGAGTTAGGGTTTTAAGTGAAGGTTAATCAAAGGGCAGAAGACTGCCAATCAGCTACCCAAAGCCATATTTTACTGCAACAGCACCCCAGGGAGCTAATTCAACTGCACCTCATGCAACTAGAGTGCATTAACATTCAACAAATTGGCTACAATTACAAGATAGCAGTGCATTCGCTTAGCACTGGAGAAGCAGGGAATAATTCAGCATATGCTGGAAAGCTGGGCTCGCGGTCCAAATGACTGTTTGTTTAACATCGAAAGATGAGAGTGAGTGAAACAAGTGCCCGAGCCCTGCAGAAATCCCACATGGAATTTCCAGAGGGCCCAGTCTCTGTCCTGGAGAAAGCAAGGAGAGAAAGACTGAACAGAGAAATGGCAGGGTCTAAAGCACTTTTAAACATTTTTGAAATTCAAATTAAGTTTTCCTTGAATCAAGAAATGAAAACATTTAAACTACCAATGGAGTCGCAGGATCTGCCCCAAGGATGTAATTCTTTCTTCAATTACAACCACAAATGAGTCATTTAAACTTGCATATTTTCTTTTCCTTGGATTTTTTTTCTCGATACTAAAATGCTTACCACTAGCAAAGCACTGGTGTTACCAGGAGGTAAGCACCTCACATCAGCTTCTGCAGGTGGAGTCAGGCTCACTACAGCCACCCGGGCACATTCCCAATACTCAGAAAACATAAAAGTACACACTTCAACATTGTATGGCTGTAAGAAGCCATGAGTGACAAAAAAGATATATGAGAGAGTAGAAAAAAAAAACTGTAGCCTTATGATTCCTGCACAACGGCCCATATAAATTAATGTATCTTATTCTAAATGCTTCTGAAGGAGCGAAAAGATATATAGCTATAAGTAAGCTTACTATGATTCTATCTGCTGAGTCCTTGGAGAGAGACCAGGAGGAAGACACACTTGGTAGGCAGAGAGAGAAGCAAGTTAACAAAGATAATGCATGTCTAAGATGGTCAGCTTCTTCCTCAACCTCCTAACTTGAGACAAAAGCCTGGCAGCTGCCTCCCATCAGGCCCATTACTGATGGGCTGGCTCAACAAGTTCAAGGTTGGATCAGGACATGCCACACAACAGTTGTGGACCAATCAACCATCCTGTCTACCTGCAAATTCCCAACCCTAAAGTAGGGAAGAAAACTCGAGGCTTTAAAACCCCAAGACCTCAAGAAGATACTGGGTTTTCAGCTTCCATGTGCACCCTCTATTTTGCAGGGTCTTTTTCTCTGTGCATTCTCTGTGTGTTTGGTGCACATGTGTGTTTCCTTACCTCCAATGAACGGTTTTCTTCAACTGCTGATTTTTGTCTACAGTGCTTGAGATTTCTCTGCTAACCCCTGTTGTGCTTCAGATTTTTCCTGTTTTTTAATTCTTTAACTAACAGAGAAAATGAACCAATCAAGACCCCTAGATTGCGTCATTTGTGTTGTGACAAAGATATTTCTTCACTAAGTCCTCTTAAAGGTAAGTGTGTGTGTGTGTTTGTGTATGTGCGCATGCACGCATGTGCATGCAAACATATGCTTTTCCAGTTTCAGGTGGAGTTTACTAGTTGCTGTTGTCATACCTAGGTTCAAGAATTCAAACCACCAACAAAATATCACAATTATAAACCTGATATGCAAATAATAGTGACACAAGTCAAGCATTTACTTACGAATAAACAATAAAACCACAAGAAATCCACTTGAACACAAATGATGGTGAAATTCATGCTTAGAAAACAGCATGGCACTGACACAAAAACATGCAGGTTGATGGATAAATAAACCCATTTAGTTGCAACCATTTAATTTTTGACAATGATGCCAAACACACACAAGGGAGAAAAAAAACCAGTCTATTTAATATGTAGAAAAATGAAATTAGATCCCCATCTCTCACCCTATAAAAAAATTAATTCAGGATGGACTAAAGACTACATTTTAGATTGAAGTTGCCAATAGTTCAAGACAAAAGAATAGACAGGGATTTTCTAATAGCAGAGGAAATAATTCTAAGAACTATTATACAAAATATTATGTAATTTTATTATACAAAATCAAAAGTTTTTGCACAGTGAGGGGAAAAATAAATCATCACCCTAAAGAGAGAGCTACAGAATGAGAAAAAAACATACAGGGTCTAAAAAAAAAAATATGTAAAGAACTATTAAATTAAACATCAAGTCCAAAATCAACAAATAGCTTAATGAACAGGGTAGTTCTTAAAAGAAGAAATCCAATTGGCCTCTAAATAAGTTAAGTATCGTTAGACGCAGAAATGTCAATTAAAACTGCCTTATGATTCTACCTCACCTTGGTCACAATGGCTATCATCAAGAAAATAAATGCAGGGTAAGATGTCAGGGTTGAGGGTGATTTATTTATTGTTGGTGGGAATATACAGTACAGCCACTGTAGAAATCACTTCAAAATGGTCGCCTTTAAACACAAATACATATAAACAACAACAAGAAGACTCAGTAGGATACATGCATGCATGTATATACACACACACGAAAGAAAAATGTAGTGAATACCATGAGAAGAACTTGATCTGAGAACACATACACACACACACACACACACACACACAAAACACACACACACCAGGAACAATGAATGAAAAAGAGGTCATAAAGTTAAAAGAGAACAAGATATGGGAGGTTTTTGTTTTTATATTAAAGAAAGCCTACTATCTCAGGTACTTGGAGGCTGAGGCAGGAGGATTACATGTTCAAGATCTACCTGGGCTACCAGAGTATGTTGAAGACCAGCCTGGGAAACTTAAAAGAGTCACTGTCTCAAAAACAAAACAAAACAAATTAAAATGCCAATGTTCAGTCAAGTCAACATCAGCAGATTCTGGGCTAAAGAAATATTCTGGGTGTCTCTGTAGGTACCTTCTTCCCTGAAACTGTATTTGATACTATGAGCTCACAAAGACAGACAGGGAAAGATATTTTAGTATACTTTCACATACCACTGACGTGAGTCCAGATTCTTTAGCTCTCGCAATAATTTTGAATTTTTCTTCAACAAATGAAAATTCTTTCTACAAAGAAAAAAAAAAAAAAGGATGGAAGAAGAGATCCATGTGACCATAGACCAGCTTCGCTACTTTCTAACCCAATAACAAACATAGCCATTATGGTAATTTGAATAGGAATGGCCCCCATAGGCTCATAGGGAATGGCACTATGAAGAGGTGTGTCCTTGTTGGGGTAGGTGTGGGCTTATTGAAGCAAAACTGGGGGTGGGCTTTGAAGTTTAGAAGCTCAAGCCAGGCCCACTGTCTCTCACTTCCTGCTGCCTGAGGATTTAGATGTAGGACTCTCAGCTACCTCTCCAGCACCATGTCTACCTGTGTGCCATCATGCTTCCCATTATGACAACAATGGACTAAAACCTCTGAACCTGTAAGCCAGCTCGAATTAAATGCTTTCCTTTATAAGAGTTGCCATGGCCATGGTCTCTCTTCACAGAATAGTAATCGTAACTAAGACGGCCATCATCCATCCATCTAATATCTCATTCACTGAAAAACTATGGTAGATAACATAGTTTGAATGAGACGTCCACCACATCTGGGACATTTGAAATGGGTTTCCCAGATGGTGGGCTTGTTTAGGTAAGTTTAAGAGATGTGGCCTTGCTGGAGAAAGTATGCCACTGGGAGCAGATATTGAGATTTCAAAAGTCAAGTGACATTTCCAGTTATCAATTAGATATGCGTTCTCAGCTGTTGTCCAGCTGTCATGTCTGCCACCTGCTGTTCCTGCCATTATGGACCCTAAGCATCTGGAACCATATGCCCAAAATAAACTCTTTCTTTTATAAGATGTCTTGCTCATAGTGCTTTATCACAGCAAAAGAAAAGCAACTAATTCACAAGTCTTCAAAATGAGCTCCAATATCCTCGAGTATGGAGAGACATAACAATCCCACTAGAACCCATTGCCTTTTAGTGACACTGGAAAGCTCTTCAGTCAGCAGGATGTCCCTTGTGTGCGTGTGCTTGTGTCTATTCTCAATGTCAGCTCTGGGAATCTCTTCCCTATCCTATCTTCAAAACTCCACTTCACTATCAGGTTCATCTCAACCCCATTCTCTTCTCTGAGGTCTCCAGCACTGTCCACACTGCCCATTGGATCAAATTGCTCCTCTTGGCCTCCTGTGCCACTCTGTCCTTTGTCTGAGGTGCATCCAGTTCACATCCTCATCAATCCTGTGGCTAGGCAGTGGCTCACTCACCTTTGCAGTCCATTTGTATCTTGTATGAAAATGGAAATAGTAGTGGTCAGGGTCACAGGAAGCAAAGCAATGCTTCATGTGCTTTCAAAGGATTGCAGGTATTTTGGAACTCAATCTGTATACCAGTATAGTACATTCAGTTTTGTTTTTAGCTCTAATCCAGTAGCTAAAAATAATCTGTAAATATTGAAATCTGATAAAAAAAAAAACCCTTCTATTTCTTATTTTTTAACTTCAAACTGATATAAAGAAGAACCCTCACATAGCAATAATGATAGAACATTCAGAGCACTGTTACCTTCTGTCCCAGGAATTCATTCCCAGGTCATCAAGCAACAACCTGCAGAAATAAAAGGGTCCTCGCGGCTCCACTGGGGAGGGCTGCCTTTGGCTGGTGACCTTCACTGCAGAATTAGAGTTACACCTCTGAACATACTCATCTTCCTGTACGCTCTGGCGCAGGATGACCTCAATGATTTCCTTCTCCTGGTCGCAGTTCATCCCACATGGGGGTGGGGAAGGCTCATTTAGATTGAGTTGTGATGGTAAAAGGCATTCAGGGCTTGTATGGCCAATGTTTTCAAGTAATTTATCAAGCGCGTCATCTCCCTCCTCACTGTGAGACAAATCTTTCTGAGGTCCGCACGTGTGTTGATGCCAGCCAGAAACTGGAAATGAGGGATTCCTTCCACTGGGTGCCAAGCAGCCTTCCAGAGGTCCATATAAAACCTTGCCATCCCAAGAGTACTTGCCTGAGATATCCCTCACAATGACTCTGACATCTGAAAGGGAAGCCCCTGAAGTCCCTCCATCTGGTCCTTCTGCAGGTGTCTGAAGGTAGGAGATAAGGGTGCTATCATTAAATACGAAGAGCTGCAGGTTTGGGCTCCTGAACACCTCCGAGGATAGCTCAGCACCTTCCACGTGGGCATTGTCATGGTTCTCACTGACCAGGCTGTGCAGCATGGCAGGGCCCCCGCTCAGTGGATAGTGGCCTAGGTGGTTCACTAGGTGGGCCATCACCATTCGTGCAGTAAGGGGGATCAATTCCACACTTCTTCTCTTCTTCTCTGAGAACAGCAGGAAGAAAATGTGAGCAGGTGGGGCCACCATGAGATGTCTGTCAATAGTTTCAATGTTAGATTCTGATTTTTTGTTTTGTTTTGGGAGAAAGAGTGTCACTGTGTAGCACTGGCTGGCCTGGAACTCATAGAGAACCACTTGCCTCTGCTGGGATTAAAAATGATTAAACATTACATCCAGCTGAATGTTCGATTTTTAGCTGTAAGACTGTTTTTTTTTTTATTTTGACACTAATTCTACTTAAATTATTAAATTAAGAAGATAACTGAAACAGACTGCTAAAGGACCAACTTACATGAAGCTGTCACTCTGAAAGGGACTTTAAAAAGTCTGCAGATAAAGGAATGAGCAGAAGAGAAGCATCCCCATGTTAGACAGTTAAAGGTTCAGGGGCTGAGATGAGGGTAAAAACCAGGTTGGAGGGGCAGTTGGGACCAGAGAGTTGGCTGGGGAGGCTACTGCGGCACCCCTCTGTTGGGTGAAGGAAGACCTAAGAAGGACATTAATAAACCTCGGGGCCATGTTTAAAGATTGGAAGAAATTTGTTTAATAATCATTGTGACAATTTATGTTTTGTTATTAGGGCACTTAAAATATTTAAGAGAATTTGTCATATTCATAAATCATGGAGGCACTTAGGAGAACTTAACTAAATTTGTATTTGAAGATTTAGTATCCATGAGCAACTGATTTATAAAACTTCAACAGTATGTGAAACTCTGAGCACAGCCTGAGCAGCAGCGCTTTACAGAAGGAGGTGGAGTGGAAAGGCAGACACGCTAAGGCTTTAACTAGAAAGGGAAATGAGTGCTTCAGGCTGAGGGTAGTTGAGGAAATTTCAATGTGCCAAATGCATCAATTTGATAACAAGTGAAAATGAAAGTTTTAAAATTTTATGGAAAAGGTCTAAATATTTAAATTAAGGTTTATAATTTGAGCAAAGAGTATTAGGCTTCTAAAATCACAATGTAAACAATCAAATATTAGCACATAAATCAACGTAAACATATAACTTTATAATAAATATACAACTATATATAGAGATACATAATACCTTTAGTGTTAGACATTACCCAACCAGTTTATATATAACATATTGTTTTATTCTATATAAAAACCCTAGAAAGAAAGAAATCTCAGAAATTTGGGAAATTCTGAGCAATGAGCGAGAACAAGATCACCTTGATTTTTTTGGATTTCTTATCAATTTTTTTCTATGTACATGAAATCTATACTGAATAGTGGAAAATAAAGTGTCACACAAGTGGTCATTTATGTCTTTTCCTAAACTTAAATTTTTTTCCCACAACCTGAGAGAAATATATATGAGTTCTACACTACAAAGAAATTTAATGTTCCAGCTATGAAATGTTACTGCCCCAGAGACCCACATGAAACCAGCTGGGAGTTCACAGTTCATAATGTGAAACACGCCGTTGTCATGACAGCGACAGGCATAAAACGAACGATAAAGGTACAAGATGACAAAGGCCAAGCAGAAAACATCAGTTGGAAAACCAACTTCCCTCTGCTTTTGCTCACAGAGGCTGTGCTTTTGGTTTGTATTTTGTGAAGATTTTGAATTCTACAATGGGAGAATGTCTTCAAGCTGTATCAAACTATGGCATGATGACACTTGGAATAAAACCCCAAATGGGTCTGATGCTGAGGTCAGGAAAAGGAGCATCTGTGGACCACTGGCCTCTCCTCCTGCCACATTTCAGCTAAGTTCACTTTTTTTTTTTCCACTAAGAACTAAAGATGATCGGGATTCAACTAGTGACAAAGTCAGCTCAGGGCTTCCACTAACTATTAAAAGGGAAGGATCCCAAGTATCTTCTTGCCGCTAAATTTCTAGAGGAAACACAAAGCTTTATCTCTCACCTCCTGACGCCCCGCTTCCTTCTATTTTAAGTAGTTATTAACACTGATCAATCTGAGCACAGACTTGTCTGCCACAGAAACACATCCCAAGTGGGGTAAGAAAGCTCTCAGCTTTCTTCATGAGGGACTTCTGCTCTGAAATACTCTATGAGCTCCTTCCAAGCCTGTCCTCCCTGCTCTGTCTAGCTTAATTCTTCCCTATGAGCAGTCCTAAGGATGCTACTAGCCCAGTATCATACTGTCTCCTCCACCAGATGTAAAACTTCTTGGGGATAGAAAAAGAGCCTGTTTTGTTTTGTTTTGTTTTGTTTTTTTGCATTCCATAGGTATGAGACAAGAGTTTTCAGAAATACAAAACCACTTAAATAAGGATGGATGAAAAAGTCAGGGGGAAAAAACAACAGGAAAAAAGAAGAAACTGGGAAGGTTTGCCATCAGAGACCCCATAAGCTGGGACTTCAACAAGCAGATTTAAAAAAAAAATAACCCAAAACACAAGCACAGACCAAACTATAATCTTATCTCTTACGCACATAAGATTGTATACTTGTAGACATACGCACCATCTTCCACAGTGAGCAGGTTCCCCAGGTCGGCTGATGAGTGGTACTGGACTGGCTCAGAGTTTCTCACATTTGCCAGAGGCAGGAAGGGGTCATAATCCGTGGATGACAAGTCAGCCAAGGTCAGAGTGTAGTGACTTTGCTGTGTGTATGTGCTTGAGCCACAGACACAGCAGTGCAGAACCTGAGGGCAGACAGGAATGGAACTCAGTATGCCACCACCTCCTGACCCCTGATAAACAAACTATCCAGTCCCCACAGTGCTTGAGAGAGAGGACTCCCACTTAGGAACATGCCAGAATATGTTTTTTTTTTTTTTCCATTATCAAATATTTTTTGCTACAAGCAAGTCAGTAACAATACCTACAACCTCAGGGCAAAGGGAAAACACAAGTGAAAAGGTTCTGTTCCTGTATGATTGCACACACCTCAGCCTATCATCCTCCAAAGGCAACATAGGTGGAAGGAATCGGCCCCAGAGATGAAAGACAGCTGTGGGAAGGCCCTCATGGTAGAGGGCAAGGTGACCACAACCTGAGTTTAAATCAGTACAACACATGAACCCATGAATTATATGGGGGTAATTTAATACAATTTTGAAAGCATAATAAATAAAAGAAAATTGAATACAGATTTTAAAGTCTCTCGCTTCTCACAAAGTGAGATTTCTTAACTCCTATCCTAAGGATTTTTTTCCCCCTTTGTGTTCTTTCAGTTTTGTTTTGGTCCTGATTTTGAGGCAGGGTTTCATTATGTAGCTTAGGCTGCCTTGAACTCAAGGCAATCCTTTTGACCCCGTGCTCCCAACTGCTGGGATTACAAGTATGCAACACCACACCTGCCTCTTTAAGGCAAAGAGATTACAAGAAGCATTATGTTTTCTCCCTTACTCTGATAAGCAGATCTTTAGAGGCTGCAGACCCTCCTTTAATATAAACAATCCATTTTGAAACGAAGTAGGCAGAAATCATGTGCCATGAAGACTGGGAGCATTCCGATCAAACCGCAGTTGTTTAAAGATGACGGTCATGTGAAATGTATGCTCTGCCACCTTGGCAACTACTGGATTCCTACAACTGTATCTATTCTGTTTATTCATTAATTATTCATTTCTTTTCAAATACTTAACCTTCCACAGGTCCTTTTCAGAAGGTACAAATACATAAATGATAACGTTTTGGTAATTTTTAATCTGTAGGTTCACTGTATGTGCCCAGGGCTTAGAGAAGACTCACCCTGTAAATATAATCCAGTAAGGGAGCCCGGGGTGGGTGCAGCTCCTCCAGGACCGCCGTGGATACAGGGTGGAGAAGGGCATTCACAGGCAGAGCCATGCACCAGTCCAAGAGGCAGAGGAGCAAGGACACAATAAACTAGAAGGAGAAACATATCCAGAATCTTACTTTATGGCCCTTAGGACCCATGGCATGTAAAAATAAACAAAATTGTCCCTGCTCAATATTCAATGGACACACAAATGCAGGGTAAGTAAGTAAACAAAAATGGCTTTCATAGGAAAAAACGTAAAAGCCAACATATAATATAGTAAATGACACCATCATTTGTAATATTAGTTATCATTCTGTCTTATAATTAAAAATAACTGTGGAGAAAGCTACCCAACATGTCACTTACCTTTTTATCTGTTTCCACTGAGGAGTACTCAGCACTTGGTAAAAGAAACGCAATTGTGGCCACGAGGATCTGTATAAAAGATAAAACCCAATTAAGCAGACCATGATAGTCTGGAAGCCATGTGTTAAGAATCCCAAGATGACCTTGCTGTAGACAGAAGTTTCTGTCCTGCCAGGCCCCGCAGTCATTCAGTCCCAAAGAAATACACAGAGGCTTACATTAATCATAAACTGCTTGACCTCAGGCTTACTGTTAACTAGCTCTGACAATTAACCCATAATTCTTGTCTATGTTTAGCCATGTGGTTGGGTACCTTTTCTCAGTAAGGCATTCTCATCTTGCTTCCTCTGCGTCTGGTGGTGACTGACTGTCTTTCCTCTTCCCAGAATTCTCTTAGTCTGGCCACCCTGCCTACACTTTCTGCCTGGCTACTGGTCAATCAGCATTTTTATTGAACTAATACGAGTGGCAAATCCTTACATTGTACTAAATACATCATGGTACCTACTCACTGGATAACAATAGAAAGATGAAAGCCAGTTATAGGAGATTTGAAAATAACGATCATGTAATGACGTCTACTTCTTTGGTGGGAGACTCACAGCAAGGGTTAGCTTGCTCTATAGTCACACAGTATCTACTATCAGTGCCGCATTTCCAGTGAAGTGGAAAAAAAAAAAAAACGTTTTCAAGTAATAATTATGAAAAGGTTCCCATTTGCCGCAACATAGGTATCCACCTCCTGTTTCCAAATCACAGTTACGCCACTCATCCTCACAGGTGTCCTGTTTGGAGAATTACGTGGTGACACTAAACCCAGCTTTATAATTCTGCAGCGGGGTAAAAGGTCTATTTCATTCCAGGTCACTTCAGGTCACAAAGCCACTTGTGATTTGATGTGATTCTGAGAGAACAAAGTGATCTCCACCAAAGAAGTCTGTCTAGGGCTGGGAGAAAATGAATCTGCATCACCTATTCTCTCTCCCTGCCAACTGTCAGGGGGACAAATCAAATTTCCTCAGTCTCCACTGGATGGGTAAAAAAACAGGGCTTGCTTGAATAACTACAGTTATAAAAACTGCCTTATCACAGGCACCTGTGAGCTAGGCCCTGCTAGGCCCTTAGGAAAGACCCCTTGGCTGTAGCCAACCTTCAAGAAGCTGTGGTTGAGTACTTCCTGTTCCTCCTGCCTCCTCTCCTGGCCACCTCCCCCTCAGAGGTTAATACTACACTGATCTCATTACAGTCGAGTAACCATGCCACAGCAGAAAGAGTGGCCCAGGGCTTTAGTCTGGGAACAACTCTTGCTTTACACAACAGCCAGGCCCCCGCCCTGCAAGGAAGGCATTAAACCAGCTGCCTACTCCTTGTTGGCACCATCCAAATTACTTTCAATGAATAAAGCCCAACCTACAAAAGGTCTCTTTGTTGTGGTTGTGTCTGCCTTTCAAACTCTCCAAGCATCAGCCTCGGCCCTGGAACACTGCAGGCTTCTTTGCACAGTGATTAAAATTGCAGCTGAGAAGAGCCAGCCAACACTGCCTAAAAACGGGGCTCACATGGCAGTTTAATAGTTGCTTCTCTAACAATTATTGGAGGATATACAGTTAATTAGATATCAAATACATTATTAAAAAGGAAATGCGGATGCTTTAGCTTTATAGATAAAGGACTTACTTCGGCCATTTTTCGCGGTAGAGCAGTTTCAAACATCTGAAGCTTTTCCCAGTAGGAAACCAGCAGCTGAAGAACATCACAGGCTACCTGAGCCACGATCTTGTTAGGAAACTACAAAAAAAAAAAAAAAAAAAAAAAAAAAAAAAAAAAAAAAAAAAAAAAAAAAAAGAAAAGAAAAGAAAAAAACCAAGTAAACAGGGCAGCTCAGCGGGTGTATGTGCTGGAGGAAGAACAGGGCTGTTTGCTCTTCTCAACTCTACACGCATATCTCATGTGCAACTGATGACAACTATGTCCAATTAACATCATTTTCACATGACCACTCCATCATGCTACATTGCTGGTTGTTTGGAATCACCTACGTTATTTATATACCTGTAGAAAAAGGTGGTCATTGTTTGCCTAGAAAATAAAAGGCAAAGTTTAAAATTCTGTATTCAGCTAATAGAAATCATACTATTGACAACTTGAGGAAATTAAAATAGAGTATATGGTTGAGTGTCCTCTGTGTGCTGAACCTTCTGCACAAATGTAACTCATTTTGTCATTGACAAGTTGCCATTGACAGCCCAGTAAGGAAGAAGCTATCTTCATTTCACACACAGAGAAACAGGGATCATTCAAATGACTTCCTACCTGAGGAAATAAAATAATATAGATATAACATACTAAGAAATGTGTAAAAGCAGACTCAAAGGCTATAACCCATGGACTAGGGAATGTTCAGTGACTCTGGGTGTGTTTCCCAAAGTTGTCTGTGGTGGCCTGAAGGAAAATGACCCTTACAGGCTAATACATGCTTCAGTCAGTAAAACTGGAAAGGTAGAGCCATCTAATACCTTGACAGCAGACACAGAGCTACAGGATTTGAAGTTTGCTCAGCAGGGTTTCAGTATTCCATTATTTCCTCACTATGCCCTGATTTCCCCCATTTGGAATAATAAATATATATTTTGTGCTATTGTATGTTGGAAATATTACATTTGCTTTTATAATTTATAAGGGTTACAGTTAAGAGATTGACTTGAGTCTCAGAAGAGACTTTGAACTCTAGCCTTTTAAACTGTGAAAGACTATGGGGGCTTTTGAAGTTGGACTGAATGCAGTTTGCATTATGATTTACCACACATGTATGGGAGTCAGAGAGTGGAATGTGGCAGTCTAAAAGAGAACGATCTCCATAGGATTATATGTTTAGATACTTGGTCCTCAGTAGTTGCAACTATTGGGGAAGGAATAGGAAGTATGTCCTTGTTGGAAAAGTAAGTCACTGTGGGTGAGGTTTCAAAACCCCATGCCATTCCCAGGTAGATCTCGCTCTACCACATGGCTGCTGTGTCAAAATGTGAGCTCCCAGCAACTGCTCCAGTGCCATGCTTGCCTGCCATAATGCTTCCTGCCATGATGGCCATGGACCCTCTGCATCTGTAGCCCCAACAAACTCGTTCTTCTATAAGGTGCTTCAGCATGGTGTCTCTTTATAAAAATGAAAAAGTAACTAAGACACTGCCTGATGTCCCAAGTCTCCTGAACACTTCCTTTATTCCATCCTTCCTTCCTTCCTTTTGTGAGGTGGATGTCAAAGAGGTAAAATGTGGAAAGCCGTTGTCATCATACTGAGAATACATGAATGAGATGAGGACCCCCTGTGCTTTCAGCTGTAAAACAGGGATTATGCTCACCTTGCAGAGCTATCATAGAAACTTGAAAAAGTATCTAGAGATTACCAATATTCTAGTTCTATGTGATGCTCAACAAACTGTACATCTCTCAATAACAAAGCAAAGAAGGAAGATGCTCCAAACGCCTTATGTTCAGGCAGCAAGAGAACATGCAAGTTCCTAAGGGGAAGCTGCAGGCTCCTATCTCAGTCATGACAAAGAGGCCACAGCTTGAAACCTCACTTTATTATACCCTAAGATGTCCAACTGGCCTAGGCTTGGTTCACAAATAAACTATAAATGACCTAAGAACAGCTGTCACAGTGAGGCAAGTCACTAGCAGCCTCACAGAAGATTTACCATGGGACTCAGAATGGGACTTTTAAACCACTGTCTCTCTATAATGTAGGGAGCTACAAGAATGGACTAATTAAAATTAAAACTCGTTAAAATCATTAAAATCCTGGAAGAAAGCTTGATGTCAAAAAAGCATTAAGAAATGAGAATACCTTCAAAGTCACACCTATCACATTGATGGCATCCTTCACCTGAGGATGGCTGGCACACTGTGTAAGCTCTTCACAGATCCAGACCCCGAGGGAGCAAATGGCAATGCATCTTTCAAAAGAGAAGCAAAGGGAGGAAAACACTCATGAAATTCAATGTATTTTAAAATGACAAAATAAATCTATTTATTCAAAGAAGCAACAATTATACTAATGGACCATCTTCCATGAGAGAAAAGATAAAGAACTTCCAGGGGGCCAGTTTTTAGGATAAACAGAATCATCAATGCTAGTTAGTACTTAAATATTTCATCAAACAAGTGACTGCCACAATCCATGTCACCCATTTTTGTTGACTCTCAACTGTTATTACATCTTATTGTTAAGATAATTTTGAGGAGGAATAAAAGGCGTGGTTCTTAGATTACTGAATATTCCCTTGCAAAGTGTATGTACAGTATATACTTCAAATATAAGACACTGTATTTGTTTTTAAAGTAACTTTCAAAATACATTTTCACTGTTATTTCTTCTAAACATCCTGCTAATATAAGTTATTCTTCAGAGAAATGTGACTTTCCATGAATAGAACAAATTAGGGGAAACAAATTACAAAGATTATTTGAGAGGTATGAGAAGATTTAAAAAAAATCAAATATATTCCACAAGACTTTGAGCTAGTAAATATTTTCATTTCTTGAGATGAAATCTGAGGGGCATCATGCTTAATAGGGTAGGGGCTGTCAGAAGGCACTGGAAGATTCAGTTATGGCTGTGTTACATTCAGATGTTAAGATAGCTAACTTGAGGCATCAAGTAAGCAGCTCAATATCTAAGCCTGGCTATGTAAGAAATTCATTAAAAATGCCAAGTAATCCAGGCAGTGATGACACATGCCTTTAATCCCAGTACTTGGGAGGCAGAAGCAAGTGGATATCTGTGAGTTCAAGGCCAGCCTTTTCTACAGAGTGAGTTCCAGGGCTGGCTTCATAGCTATTTAGAAACCCTGTCTTAAAAAAAAAAAAAGTCAGGTAAATAAATTGGAGATAATCAACAAGCAGTTATAGACTGACTAGAATGTGTGAGACAGGCAGGCAGTAACGGGGAAAGATTGGGTCACTTTAATATGCAGAAGTTAGGCAGAGAAGGGGAATTAGCACAGGAGAAGCAGCACTGGGCAGAGGAAAGCAGTTTCTGTTGTAAAGGACATGCATTGTGTAGAAGTGGGTAAAGACAAACTAATGTCAAGACTATTAAAAATCACAGTAAAATCTCTAGAATAACCTTTATGAGAACTGAGTGGAAATCCAGGAAATGAAATTGACTATAGAAAAATTAAAAGCCAAATGAGAGGGGGAAAGGCATAGAAGAAGAGGCAGGAAAAAAATGTAGTAAACAGGAGAAATGCTTAGGAGTTTCAATTAAAAATAAAATATTAAATAAGAAGAAAAACACAGCCAAAAGATCACTGGTAATAAAATAAAGTCTCCATTAAAAGACAAAGATCACACAAATTTATACAATCATAAAATCCAGATACATACAGCTTTTGCAAAGGCATCATAAGACAGTAAAGAAAAGCCATTTAAAAAAGATAAAAAGTATTATATATTGTGAAATTAGGAGCAGGTAAAGTGGGTATCTAAAATAAAACAAAGCATTCATAGAAATAAAGAGGGCCATATAAACAGAAATACATTTGACTCACTACAGAGATAGGACAATTCCAAATGCCTATGCAACTAATAACATCATAGCCTTTGACAGAAATTCCAGGAAACAGGTTAAGTACAATGGTGGAAAGCTTTTAACATACCTTTCAGTAAATGATCAAATCAATAAAAACAAACTCCAGAAGAAATGCAGAGTATGTGAAACACTGGAAGGCTACATCTAGAACAGTATACCTCACGATTAAAGAACAGTATGGACATTCTCTTCTTTCTCTTTTTAAGTATAGTGTTTTCCATTTTTATTTTATTCTTATGAGTATTTGGCTGCATGTATATTTGTATTGCCAAAGGGGGCTAGGAAAAGGCATGGACCCCCTGGGACTGGAGTTACAGATGATTGTGAGCTATGATATAGGTGCTGAAATTCCAACCCGAGTCCCCTGGAAGAACATCAAGAGTACTTAGCCACTGAGCCATCTCTCCAGCCTCTATGTACATTCTTCTCAAGAATATATGGAACATCTGCTAAAACTGACTATACATGGGGTCCTAAGGCAATATTAACCACTCTAAATACAGTCATCACACACATATTTTGAACTACATTGTAGTTACTTGAGACAAAAAAAGGTAAACGAGGGTAGAAATGGGACAGTGATTAAGAGCACTTGCTCTTGGAAAGGACTAGGAGGTTCAGTTTCCAGCATCCACACACAGCTCGCATCCATTCATAATTCTAGTTCTAAGAAAAACATTAATTTATACAAAATTTAAAAAATAGATTAGGTCTAAAAAATTTCAAAAGATAGAAATAACCATATTTGGAAATTAATTAAAAAAACCCTCTTGATCTCATGAAGGAATCATAATGAAAAGTAGAAAAAAATGGAATTTAAAAATACTGCATATAAAACTTATAAGCTTTGGAAAAGGTAGCCCTGAATAATAAGCATATAGTCTTAAATGTTGAAAGAAAAAAGTTAAAAAAATACACCAAGTATGCAAATTTAAAAAGTAACAAAAGAAGAACATCACAAGTAGAAGAGTACAAAAGAGTCCAAAGCTGAAAATCAAAACAAGTATTTTTAGAGAGGTAAGCAACGACAAAACCTTACTGCTTGAAAAGACTAGCAACAGCAACACATCTAACAAGACTAGCCTTACAACCAGAGGATACACAAAATATTTAACATCAAAGATGAAGTGGACAAATTCTTGATACAGGATACTAATCCTACTGCTGCAAACGGTATTCTGAGTGTGGAGAAGAAAGAATACGTTACTTGTTTTGTAACTCCCTTGCCTGACATCCAAACACGGTGAAAGCATGATGGGACTATAACTGGATATAATGTAACTTCCTGATCAAGACATTACCTGAATCAGAATCTATAAATCAAGATGAGGATATCTCATACCCAAGTTTAGTTCAATGTTATCAAACTGGTAATGCACGCATAGCTTCTGAAAATGGCAGACTAGGAAAAACTGGACTAAGCCATCTACTGAAGATAAGTAAAGCTCAGAAAAATACAAAAGTTAATAAATCACCAGAGTTCACAAGACAATAAAGTTAGGGCCTCTGTCTTCTCATGTGCCGAAGGGCTAAGACATGTGCTAATTGTCACAAGGCTGTCAGAAGCTAAAGTGGTCCTACAAGGCTGGAAGTTGAGTGAGAGATGGATATTAGTCTCTCTCAGCATTCCCAGCTTTGACCTACACCTTGAGAGGAGCAGGATTTCTTACCACGTAGCTGGCCTAGAAAGCCTCCTACTTAGTCACATACGGTAGCAGTCTTAGATGCTTGGCAGAAACACACAAATGTTTCTACACATTGCCAAATGTCTCTTGAGGCACAAATCAGTCCAGAATCTCTGCCCAAAACATACAGCCTTTATGAACTGTTTGCTTAAACCCTGCTTCTTTCTGAAAACATTATTTATTTCTAATTTTGCATGTTCTTATGTAAAATCATATTCCATCTTACTCTGAAACTTCCTATTTTCTCTAGTAATAATGACAATGTAAGTAGCTAAGCATAGCATCTTTCTGACATAATGTTTACTATACATTTCACTGTGTGTAAGAGAAATGGAAAGGATTTTTCAAAACATGAACTGTTTATACATAAATGTGCATCTTACAATTCTAACATAGTTTACCTCTTGTTCATCATTTACCTTGCACATTCATTTGGTTCCTCGGTAGCATTCTTCAGTAAAATATTTATGAGGTAATGCTAAAAACACAAAATTCAGTAAATGAAAATTTGATGTCATTGTTGGTTTCCCGCATGTGCTGACCATGTCACAGGCACCCTGGAGCTAGCGCAAGGCCAGGGAGTTCGGGCAGCCCTTCCTTCAGAGAGAACTGGGCAGCAAGTGCCTCCCTGGGTAACCGAGCCAACCTGCGGCACAGCATTTCTAGGGATCCAGTGGAAATCAAGCAAAGCATCTGAGACTTCCAGATAGGAAAATCTCCATTTTAGTTTGATTGGATTACACACTGCACATTGAATTACAGATTATAATCAGGGTTACACGGACTGACTGACTGGTGCTGGGACTTTCTGTTTGCTCCAAATGTCAGCTGAGGACAGAAAAAAAAAATGCTTACTTTTATTCCCCAAGAAATAACTTGGAATTTCAGGTTATTAGTAGCATTTAATCAGGCCACCAATGGGATTGAATATTTAGCTTGTTGAAATTATTTCTTATAAATTCATTTGCTACACTAATGCAGTATAACTAAGCTAACAGAATTATTACAAATGATGATTCATTACATAATTACGATCCCTAGAAATAAAAAAAAATAAACGACCAGAGGAACAGAGCTATCAGGTCTAACTGCAGCATGCTGTGAATGTGGCCATTCACAGTTCACACAACTCACTTCTGAAAACAACTGCTGAAGCTTTCAGAAGACACAGCAACTGTCAGGGGAAAGGAGATCAGTGCAGAGGATGGAAGACAGTGACGGAACTCCAGCCGCAGACGCTAAACTCAAGATTCGGTTATGTACCTTGACATCTTCCGTTCCTGTGCCGACCTCACTCCCTTCTGACACTGACTGCAGCAGAGGGATCTTCTGGTAGGTATTTGGGAAGCAGACGAGGGAGCCGAGGAGAGTGAGAGCTTCTGCCCGGGGTGCCTGCACACAAGGAGGGAAGCACCAAGTTCCTTCACATAGGCTGGGAGCTTGAAGAACATGTTTTACTTTGTTCTGGTTTTGAGAGGGAATCTTTATTTTTCCTTCTAGATACGAAGTGCTAAACTATTTATGGCTATTTTCCTGGTGGATGTTTAGGCACAAGAAGTTTGTCTAAATGAAAAGGCAAATTTCCAGGGAATGGAAAACATCTCTACATTTGATGTAAACAGGTGTTATGAAAACCAATCTACAAACCCATTTAGAATTAGAAAGGCAAATGGCTCTGTCACGGCTGTTTAAAATCATTTCAGTGTTTGTGATCTAGAAAGAGCAGGATAAATGAGAACGACTTAACATTATTTTTCAAGTAAAAAGCAAGGCCATCCATATGGAGGGGAGTTGGAGGTAGTCATCCAAAGAGAGACAGGGGAAGAGTGCTGCCAGCTGGGAATGCAGCCATGACATCACGGAGAAAGGCACTAGGCACGCTTTGTTTAAACATGAAGTTCAGAGTGACTGTGGTGAACTGTTAAGGTTTGCTAAAGGCAGGCATGGTGAGTAGTTTGGCTAATGACCTCCATGGTCCACACCTAGTGGTCACCTCCAGTCTCAATCTCATCTGACCTCAGAGGCATCTGATACGGCTCACAGCTCCCTTGCAGTATGAGCCCTTTTATCACAGGGCTTCTGGGACACTTTCCAAAGAGACTGACGCTCTCGCTTGCTGGAACTGCCCATTTCCTTGCCACCTAACTTTGGAGTGTTTGCTAAAGTTCTTGTCCTTTTCAATCACAGATTCATACTCAGCCAAAGGGCCATCTAGACCCAGGGCTCCCTGTTGTGAACCGCTATACAGTACTCCATAGTACGTGCACATCATGGTTTTTGTTCTGTTGCTAATGGATATTCGAATAGGTTCTAGCCTTGGCTGCTAAATATCGCTGCTGTGTGGAAGCGTCCACGGATTTCTTTGGTGATGTGTTCCTGTGCACGTACTCTCTCTCTCTAGTTGCCTGGGCAAGCAGGAATAACCTCACATTTCTGATTAACTGTGATACCTAAAAAATCTGGCTGGGCGGGTGTGTTCCCTCCAAGCACCTCTCAGCAGGTGCACAGCTTTAAACCTGACGTTTATACAAAAAAGCAAGTCGAAGAGTCATTCTCTCCTTCATACAACCATTATATTCATAGTCTCTCCATTTAAAACACCATTTGGGAAAGCTTCATCTCTGAGGTATGACAGATAAAATTATATTTAAGACAGTGGTTCTCAAGCTGTGGATAGTGACCCTTTCAGGGGTTTGCATACTAGATATTTACATTACGATTCATAACAGTAGCAAAATTACAGTTATGAAGTAGCAATGGAATAATTTTATGGTTAGGAAGGTTGAGAACAACTGACTTAAGAGGTATAACATGTATGTCTGTATATAGTTAAAAGCACACACATAAAATGAAAGCTACAATTAAGCTTAATTAACCCACCTATCATCTCAGATAGCTGTCCTTTCTCATGGAGGAACACTCTCTTGATAAACTTCAAGTTTACAGTATTTTTAACTATGATTATCATTTTGTACAGGAGGTTTCAAAAAATTTACTGAAACTTTCTACACTGACCCACATCGCCCTATTTACTCCCCAGCCCTTAGCAAACACCAGACAACTCCTTGTTTCTGTTCATTTGACTTTTAAGAGTTCACATGTCACAGAGATGATGCAGGACCATGTCTGGCTTATTTCCCAGGCAAAGTGGCCTCTGGAACCTCTCATGCTGTCAAAGAGACAAGGTGTCTCTGTTTTTAAGGATGAAGAATATTCTACTATATGTGTCACACTTGTTCACCCACACATGGACACACTGTAAGCGGTTACTCTTACTTGCTAACTGGGAATAATGCTGCAGTGAGCATGAGAAGCAGCTCGCCTTTCCAAATGCAGATTCTACTTCCTTTGGCCATATATCTCAGTAGAATTATCAAGTCACTTAATGGTTTTATTAATCTGTGAAATCCTTCTTTATGGTATTTGAATATATGTCACTATGACTGGTATAATAAAAAAACTAAGTGCCCAGTAGCTAGGCAGGGTTTTCAGGGCAGTGAGAATGCTGGGAAGAAGGGTGGAGTCTGAGGATCGAGAGCCAGATGGGTAAGAAGCATCATGGAAAGTACATAGATGATGTAAACGAGCCTCGGTGCAGCACACAGACGAACAGAAATGAGTTAAGTTATAAGAGCTAGCGAAAAATAGCCCTAAGCTATCGGCTGAGCTTTCTTAATTAATAAGGAGTCTCTGTTGTTTGGGAGTTGGTGGTCCCGATGAAAAACTCCATTTACATTAATCTTTTAAGGTCATTCAAATTTCATCAATGGCTATATCATTTACATTCCCTCCAAGAGTATACAAGGATTCCCGTTGCTCCGTATCTTCAACAACACTTATTTTCCTTTGTGATGACAACTCTTAACAATGGAATTTATTGTCTTGTGGTTTTATTTTGTATTTCTGATTCAACATAAAGGTGTTGAATTTTTTTTAAATGCCCATTGACCAATGTATGTTTGGAAGGTTACTTTAAATAGCTCACCTAGGCATAAGATCCATGTCGACAGAGAACTCACCATGTGTTGTGCATTCGTATAAAGGGCTGTAGCATGTTCTAAAGAAGAACTAGCAGGCAATAAAATTCTAACAAAGTACAATTCTCCTATCTGTGTCGTGTAATTTTTTTCAGTGCCAACTTGAAGGGTTAACCCTTAACAAGAAGGTTCTTTGGAGATGATTTCTTCCAATCAAGAAATAACAAAGTGAGAAAAGTTGTCACATCTTTAAAGAAATTCTACATTTTTTTTCCTCCTTTTTTACTTTTCTCATTATTCCTTTTTGTTCTTATCTCTTCCTTTCTCTTTACTTAATTTTCCCTTATAACAAGACATTAGAGCATAAAAAATATGATCACAAATTATCAGTTTTACAAGTCCTAATCACCCCTCAATGAAAGTGAAAGATTAACCATATATCAGACAAAATTTGGCATCCCGACTACTCATACTGACTTCGGGTAAATCCCTGGCAAATACAAAATACCATCATCTTTACAGAGTTCAAGGGGTGGTGACTCACTAGATTAATAGTTTGTACATATAGCACAAGTGGGAAAGACACTTTAAATCTAAGTGGAGGGACACTTCTGTTTCTTTCCATGAGACTCACAGTAACCAAGCTAAATTTAACAAAACAACAACACATTACTTTGGACATACACGTCAAATTCTCTCTTTACTGCATTTATTTCTATAATGACATATACTGGCAAATACTAATGAGGGTCTGTAAGACAGGCCCTGCTTTCGTGTAACTGCGCTGACATTAGTGGGGATATGATTTCTCACACTTTGGCCTTTTGATGAAACGCCTTTCCAGTACCAGTATGTCATCTTATCCTACAATTTCACAGATCAGCTGCCAGGGTATCTACTCTGAGAGCCCAGTTTCACATTGCACTAATGAGTCAACACCTGTTAGAGTGGAGAAATCTGAGCCTTGTTAGCAATTGTGAAGTCTCCCAGGAGCTGGGATGCTGAACATTGTCATACTCACCGCCAACATGTCTGTACTGAGGACCCTGGCAGCAGCAGTGATAAAGTCCCCGACCAGCATTGAGAAACCAGGCAAACCCAGGGAGAAAAAGCGGGGTGAACAGTTTCTTATGATAGTGTTTAAGACATCCTGAAAAGGAAAATAAGGAAATACAACTGTAATTTTAAGAACAAAATTCCAAAGTGGTTTCTTTGTGTACATGCATGACCACCATAAGAGAGCAGAGAAAGGTGATAGGTTTTTAAGTGAAAGAGTGCAGGGTGCATAACTTCAATGGTTCCTGTACACATATCTTGTTAAGGAAAATGGAGACAACAAACTGTAAGATGACTTATCCAAAAACCATCCTGGGGCACTGAGGCTCGCTAAACATCTGTCCTGTATCCTACCTGACAATGGGTTCCTTGGAACAAGCTACAGGACTGCTCAGATGGACATATAAATAAACCCCACAAACACCCATAAAATAAAAACTGGGCTCTGTCTTTAGCTTCAATCCCCAGAGGCTAAAGCACACTATTAGAGAATCTTATAGGCAAAGGAATGGAAGTTTTAGGCACTAAGAAATGGGAGTGTGGGCAGTGTTAAGGTAATGCTCTTACATTCACGAGGCCCCGGGGTCAGGGAGTTGCCACAGATCTGATGTGTGCAGGAGGTACAAACACAAAGCCAACAGCAGCCATTTGCCAGAGTTCGGCATCAGGAGCATCTACCCGCCAGCTCTCCATCCTGCGCCTATAATGGACTCCTGTGGAGGGCTGGCTGGCCCCCAACCCCCAGTCCCTCACTCCTGCCTGTGCCGGATCAGATCCACCACAGGGCAGTGTTCACACCATCATGGACAGGCCCTCTCTAAAGCCATCTGTGTGAGTGTGTGCATGTATAAGTGGGATTAGAATGAAAACTACAATCTTCTTATACACAGATTCTAGGCTGGCACATAAATCAAACCCATCACATTGAAGTACTTTAGTTATTTGACTTGCCATCAGGCAACCAATAGTTACTGTCTATATATAAGTAAATAGCAAAACATAAGACCCTTAGCCGTCAGTGGGGCTATCTGAATAAGCCCTTCAAAATAGTCCTGTCTTAACTAATAAATCAGAGCAAAGCATAGCAACATGCTAATTTCCAAAGTTATGTTAGGCCCTTCAACACATTTACCTCACTTCTAACTTGTCTTCTTAAACACAACTTGCATGTGCTCACAAAATATTTTCCCAAGACATTTTTCTTATAGTAGATTAATTTAATTTATATAAATAATACTATTTCTGTGCTTCAAATGACCTTAGTATATTAGTGTTTGCATATGATAAGCAATTTAGCTTAAAACTTAAAAGTTTGGCATTTCAGTGGATTTTTCTTATACAAAAGTGAACATGATTTACAAATAAAAGATTAGGTAGGTAGGTAGGTGGGTAGATAGATAGATAGATAGATAGATAGATAGATAGATAGAAACAGATATAAAAAGGAAGGAATGGAAGAAAAAGTAGAACCAAGGTTTTTTCCCAGTTAATATTTAAGCCTGCTTTAATCATGTCCTGCGATACACTTTAGGGTTCCTATCAGCCAAGACAAACATTCTCTGGACTGAGCAGATGGATGTTGCAGGTTAGAAAGTGTGTGGTAGACTTGGGCTCCAGGAGTGGAACAAAAGATCTACCTTTTTCATAATTAAGCCTCTGATTAATGCCCCGGGCTCCTCACCACACACCTGTAATTACTCACAGAGGTATGCATTGTGCTGGGGCCTTGTCTCAGAATATCAGGCATCAAGCTATCCAGCAGCAGATGGAAGCACATTTCTGTTGACATATGCTGCAATGAAAGGATTCGTGCAAACCTGGCTAGCAAGGTAGCAGAATGCCATGCATCTGAAGATTAATAATGCAAACAGTCATGATGTTAGCTTTGTTATGTTTGCGTTAATTCCATCTGTTGAGATGAGGAGCTATAACCTTGAAGCCTATGGGCTTTTTAAATCTTTAGCACACACTAAACTAAAAAGAGCCATTTTCACCACTGGAATTTAGAATTTTCGTTTAAAGACGGTTTTCTGGAATAGGTTTTTGGGAATTGGGAACTGAATCCTTTAGCAAGCTGAAACCATAATTTGTAAAACTTGCTTCGTTGTTACATATGCATAAAGACCTAAGGGGAAAAATATATTCAGAAGAAACTACAAAATCGTCACTGGGGCTAAAGATGGCAGATACACATGTAGCTGAGATAAAGTCACAGGGCTCATCCAGTCCCTGGACCTGGGCCAGTGACTTCAACTGAAGCTGCTTCTATGGGCAAAGAGATGGGAAAGAGAGGGACAATAACAGATGGCAAGCCTACCCTACTTGCCACCCACGTAAGCCAGAGCCTGTAGGGAAAGTGTGCCTCTGCTGTAGTTACCAAAGACAACACTGGGGCAGGGTTAATGTGGGGGTTAAAGAGGGGGACATATGACCAGTCAGCCAAATTACCGCCACATGCTGGCTTACTTTGCTTATCTACACTGAAATGGAGCAGTCCAAAGGGTCTATCTTTGAGATAACACTTTAAAATTAGGAATAGCCACATGGTACTCAGGAGAGCATCTGCCATCCATGTTCCCAACCGAGGGCCATCCACGATGAGCTCCATTCATTTCTAACTCATAGGAAAACCATTCTTTCACTCCACTCCTTCACCTTGAGGTATTAAGATCAATCTTGGGAAATACAAAACAAAATTCTCCACATTCTGCTTGTTTACTCTCAGCAGACATGGCTTTTATTATATAAACAAGACAGAATGGCAGTTACTATATGCCCATCACTCAAGGGGCAGCCCTCATGCCTCCCTCTAAAGCATGGTTTGCCTAGAAGATGTTTTCAAAGTGACCTTTCTGAAACTTAAAATTATACTGTAAAATGATTACCCTTTGTCAGAAACAGAATATACTCCTTAAAACCAATATAATATTAACAAGCAAATGGTGCTGAATATCTTGCTACAAACATCACTAGATGCCAGAAGCTCTTAGTTTGAGACACGCACAGTTCTCTAAAAACACTGGTTTGCAATGCTACAGGGCCCACGACAGTGGCTGAGCCACCCCCACCTAGCCTGAGAATGTCATAAGGATAGACTGTACTGGGGCAAGGGGCTGCTTTTCTTACTGTGTGACCCCTTCTCTCGAAGATACCTCCACTATAACTGCTGCTGGGAAATTTTCCCGTGTTCAGACTCTCCCCACGAAGAACCCTAGAAGTGGAGCCATCAGGCCTGAGTGAGTCACAGACTGTGGGCCACCCAGGAACAGCAATGGGCAGTGGGGTGGGGATATGGAGAGGTGCTTTGTGGAGGCAGGCAAAGGCCACACAGAAGTAAACAGGATTGCTCGCAGTGTTTTCAATAAGAAAGCATTTTTACCTCACAGAACTTAGTTCATAGGTTCGGCTGGTATAATTTATTGAATGAATGTTTATGACCTATAGAGGAAGGGTATATCAAAACATTTCAGAGATAACACAGACAAGTCTCTTTGGTCATGTTACCCCAGAAATTAAAAAACTCCAGCAATCAGTCCCCTAAAATAAGTTCTTTAACAAGAAATTAGAGATCATGTATATAACTTGGGGGGGGAAAAAAGAAGCAAAATTGGGAACAAGATCTTTACGTTCTTTAAGCTTTTTCTTTTGAGGAATTCTATAACCTGCCTCAAACAAGAGGGTCTGGTAGTAAGAATCGGTTTCTTCTGTACATTCTAAACACACTAAACGAGAAATTAAACTCGACAACAGGCTGAGTGGCAAATGGAGTCTGGAACAGGACTCAGGTTTATTCTTTACGCCGATGAGGGCAGAGCAGACAAACTGTTTCTGCTGGAAAGAAACCACCCTGTGACCTGTTGCCACATGGTAAGCACGACACACACTGGCAATTTTCTGTTTTAGTGAAAGGTCCATGTGCGAGCTCCATGCTCAGTGCTTTCAAAAGCTAGACCGTAAGATGATAATTGTGGCTTTGCAGCTTATCACAAGGTTCAGGCTTATGAGAAAGCAACTGGTGAGAACATCTGTCTCTTATCACTGATCTTGCAAAAAAAATCAGGTAATTCAAATAGAGGCGTGTTGTTTCCTCTCCTCCAAAGCGCAGTTCTATAAACACAAACTACATTCAGCCCCTCAAATGAATCGCTTTAATTGAACGCTGTGTACACAGTAACTGGAAAAACTATACGTGATAAGGAAAACATATGGTGACGGCAGCACAAATTGGCTTACTCATTCTGCACGGGGCTGCTTCTTTAGTTCTCTTATAATTGACCTTTAGAATGATAAATGTGTAAAATAATTTTGTTTATTACAGCTCTAAACCTTCCAACAATTACACAAAATGAAAATTTAAAAGGAAGGATTCCTTCTGGAAGCGTTTCCATTGTTTACATAATTGCACAGCTATAATTTAGTGCTTGTGTTGTTATGGAAAATAAAAAAGGGGCCATTGCTGGCCATTTCAATTCAAAACATTGCACAGTAGTGTCAAAGATGGGGACAAATGTTCACTTTACCACAGTTTAGAATGAATTAACCCGTGTATATCTAACATCTCCGCACGGCATTCTTTGGAACACAAACGTGCACAAGTTCCCATCCCTCCTGCACTGGCGATGTTGCGGCTGTGCTTTCACACCAATCACATGTATATTTTTCACTTAATATTTGCTCATGACCTAGCAGATGATGCCTGTAACACAATAGCCAGCCATCTGTCTCCCTGCCTCTCCTTGGAGGACTTGTGCTCGCTTCTCCAGAGCAAACAGATCCGGTTCTCCCACCTAAAGTCACTTAGGCCCTCTGTGAGCCTAAGCAGTCATCAAGAAATAAGATCTGTGTGTGCAAAAATCACCTAACTCTTCACCTGACTTTTCCCTTTAAGAAATGCTACACAGTAAAATGATTTCATTGCTACTCTTCGGGGCACCTATCTTTTTTCTAGTATAGGTCACAGGAACCTTTTATTTGGCAACATGGGAACTGTTAGGATTTGTGTATCCCAGAAACCTGGTTAATTAAAAAGACACAACTCGTTCCACACTTGGAAATGATAATGAAATACTGTTCACATTAAATGTGGATATAATTTAAATTAACAACAGCCACACCTACGACTCTTTAGAACCTTCAGGAAACACTTGCAAATATCAACTATTGTTGGCTTTAGCTATCCTAATAGATCAGGAACCTTCAAATTCTAGACCTGGCCCTCTCTTCTCTGCTAGTGCTCTCTGCTCCTTCAGCTCTGAGTACACACACTTTTAGAGACCATATGCTGCTATCTGGACTCTGGTGACAAAAATAAAACTTTGGACATTATGCACTCCCCCGGCATTATGCCCCACCAAGGCACAGCAAAACATGGCACCGTATGAAACCATAGATTACTCTCTAGATCTGAGCCGAATGATAGGTGGTATATGCCGCATGTTCTCTGTACTAATGGCCATGTGGGATGCAATTTTTTTTTTGGAGAAAAGCAGCAGATTTTCAAAATGTGACTTCTATGTTACTAAAGCCCAGAGAAACAGGACAGAATGGAATAACTGGGCTCAGTAGCTAAGACACAACACTCCTTAAACCCTGTGCCCCGAGAACTGCTGTGACACAGAGTTTCCAGGACAGTGGCATGTACAGCAGAGGGGAAGTGGGGTATGTGAAAAACTCTTCTGAAGGCAGAGAACTTTTGCCAGTCACACAGTAATGTGTGGGCAGGGGTCACAAGGCAGCCTGCAAGTCCAAAGGAAGCATCTCAAAGTCTGTTTATACCAGCTTTACAACTAACCCCTCATCTGACAAGGAATGCTCTGCTGGCCTTCCAAAAGCAAGTTGGGCAGGTGTGAAAGACTGTATGTAATTTTACTTTACACCAGAGTTTGAAAGTCACAGGTCCTGTCTCAACTGTTACTGCTTTTTGCTATTTGTAACAACTTTATTAAATACTTCATATGTAATAAAATCCAACCTATGTGTACAAAATAGCTTTTAGTATAGTCCCAGAACTGAGCAAACATCACCACTATCTAACATGAGAACATTTCATCCCTCCCAAATGAAACCCAATGTCCATTAGCAGCCACTCCCTGCTTCCCCTCTATCCAAGTACCTGGCAACCACTAATCTGCCGTCTGTCTATGTGGATTTGTTAGCTCTGGACATTTCAGAATATATCTGGCTTCTGCTACTCAACACGTTTTCAAGGTTTATCCTGTTTTATTTTTCATTTGAGACGATGTCCATGTTGCTCAGGCTGACCTCAAATTTACTATGGGGTTGAAGATGGCCATAAACTCCTGATACTCCTCGGCCTCTATCTCAGAATTGCTGGGATTATAAGCATATCATAGGCTAACATGTCTGGCATGGCTGTTTAAAAATTAACTAAATAATATTCTACTGTGTTGATAGCCTTCATTTTCTCTTTTATTTTCGAGTCTGGATCACATGTAACTAAGGTTCCAGTAATCCTCCTGCCTCAGCCTTCTGAAGGCTAGAATTTCAAGTATGAGCCCCACACCTATCATGCTTATTATTTTATTATTTGGTGGGCATGTGAGTTGTTTCCACCTTGGTACTTGTCAACAGTGGTGCTATAAGGATGTGTGGAATGCCCTAGCAATGAAACAGATTCTTTCTTCCTCTCTCCTTCTGAAGAACAGTTAGAGTAGGAAGAATGACTGCTGCTCCCTTTCAAGCCAGTGATGCAGAAATTCCTTCATGATCACGTGGATGTACAGATCAGCGCCCTGTGTGCTCTGCGGGAGCACTGTTACAACAGCAGCTTCCCCAAAGGCATGGTACTTCCATTTTTTGCTCATTTCTATGAATGGAAATTATTGAGGAGAAAGCTTTTGTGGCTTGAAAGGAAGATATAACTCAAGAGTTTCCAGGAAAGGCAAGGCTTTGTTTGAGGTAAATCAGTGGCTAACCTGGCTAGAAACTGCTGAAGAAGAATCAGAGAAAGAAGCTGCCTAAAGAACCATCTAATGCCTTAAACTGTGCAAACATACTGTTGCTATGATGTGACTGTATTTTACTTTCCTCTAAAAACATAGTTTTAGCTCTGACACATCATTTAGACCATTGGTTCATTATGAGTCAAATTTGGCATATGGCGTGAGGCTAATTTCATCGCATGTGTGTGTGTTTTATATGTGGTGTATCACATATATGCGCAAGGGTATGTGAGCCCATGTACATACACAGAGACCAGAGAAAACAGGTGGCCAGCTCTCTCACTCTGTTTTACTGTTCTAGGGTCTTTCACACTGGATGCAAGCAAGTTCCAATGATTCTCCTGGTTCTGCCTCCGAGAACACTGGGTTACAGCCAAGTGTGGCACTGCCCAGCTTTTTACATGGGTGCTGGAGTCTGAACTCATGTCCTCATGCCTGAACAGTAAGAACTCTTACCCAATGAACTGTCTATGCACCACCTAATTTTATCCCTTTGTAAGAAGATGTCCAACTGTGCCAGCATGAGAAGAAATTACTTTTTCCTCATTGTATTATTTTTGCAGCTACATCAAAAACTAGTCAAAAAAAAACCACCATAGATACACATGTTTCTTTCCATGTTCTCAATTCTATTTTATTGCTCTATAGGTATAACCACTCACGAATACTGTAATTTTAGTAAGTTTTGAAATCGGAAACTATGAGTTCATATGGGCAGCTGAGGAGAGGGCGCCTAAACTGGCCTTATCCTATAGCAACACTGATTAATATCTTGCATATCACCATAGAACCTTCATCTGGCGATGGATGGAGATAGAGACAGAGGCCCACATTGGAACAATGGACTGAGCTCCCAAGGTCCAAATGAGGAGCAGAAGGAGGGAGAACATGAGCGGGGAAGTCAGGACTGTGAGGGGTGCGCCCACCCACTGAGACGGTGGGGCTGATCTAATGGGAGCTCACCAAGGCCAGCTGGACTGGGACTGAATGAGCATGTGATCAAGCCGGTCTCTCTCAAGTGTGACTGACAATGAGGGCTGATTGAGAAGCCAAGGACAAAGGCACTAGGTTTTGATTCTACTGCATGTGCTGGCTTTGTGGGAGCCCGGTCTGTTTGGATGCTCACCTTCCTAGACCTGGATGGAGGGGGGAAGACCTTGAACTTCCCACAGGGCAGGGAACCCTGACTGTTCTTTGGACTGGAGAGGGAGGGGGAGGGAGATTGCCCTCTGAATGTTGTGAATACCATTGGTTAATAAAGAAACTGTCTTGGGCCTGTGCAGGGAATAGAGGTAGGCAGGGAAAACTAAATTGAATGCTGGGAGAAAGGAGACAGAGTTAGAGAGAAGCCATGTAGCCCAGCTGTAGCCGGATGGAACTTTACCCAGTAAGCCACAGCCATGTGGCAATACACAGATTAATAGAAATGGGTTAAATTAATATGTAAGAGTTAGCCAATAAGACGTTAGAGCTAATGGGACAAGCAGTGATTTAATTAATACAGTTTCTGTGTGATTATTTCGGGGCTGAGCAGCAGGAACCAAGAAGTAGCCTCCTTTCAACAAAACATAGCAATAAAATGACTCCTAATGACATTCTTTTGTATAGATCAATGCCTTGCCCAGCCCAAGAAGCTTCCTTCTGTACCTGGTAGGAACAAATACAGAGAACCATCAGACCTTGGAACACTCAGCCCTAAACAAGATTATCTCCATAAAATCTCTCTACCACCAGGGCTCAGGGCACCCTATAGAAGAGAAGGCAAAAAGAATGTAGGAGACAGAGAGGACCGAGGATACCAAGAAAACAAGGCCCTCTGAGTCAACAGGATCCATGCACACATGAACTCACAGAGACTGAGGCAACACGCACAGGGCCTGCACAGGTCTGTACCAGATGGGGTCACAGAGCTGAAAGGAGAAATAGATATATGCACCCATCCTTAACTCAGAAGCTATTTAATTGATAAACACTTACAAATGAAAATTTACTTTTCTCCAATGGAGTCTCACTGGGGAAGCGAACCATTCTTAAAGGATGGGCTGCATGTCCAGCAGTAGATGACCAACAGAAAATGAACTCAATGACACCACGGGAAATTCTTTTTCTCATAATGTCATGGTAAGGTTGTTTATTTTATAAATCTTACATTATTTTTAACTTTAATTTTATTTATATAGATATTTTCTATCATTTTACTTTACAGCTCCTTTGTATATACATTATAGCTTTTATTTTTTATGAGATTCCTAAGGGTGAGAACAAGTTGGTCTCTGCATCTGCTTCTTATGCCTGTTATAGAGAGCTCTTTTCCTTCTGTCAGTTTTGTTCTACCCCAATGTGTTGATTTTTGTTTTATCTTATTGTACTATATTTTATTTTATTATTATTCCTTAGAAACCTGTTTGTTTTATTTTTTGAGACAGGGTTTCTCTGTATCTTTGGAGCCTGTCCTGTAACTAGCTCTTGTAGACCAGGCTGGCCTCAAACTCACAGAGATCCACCTGCCTCTGCCTCCCGAGTGCTGGGATTAAAGGCATGCGCCACCACCGCCTGGCAAAACCTGTTTGTTCTCTAAGGACAGAAAGAGGGTAAATCCATATGGGAGGGGAGAAGGGGACAAGTTGGGAGGAGTGGAAGGAAAGGAAACCTTATGATTATTCAGGGAAAATTGTATGAGGAAAAAAAAAAAGCTTTTTTTCCATAAAAGGAAAAGAAAAACATACTCATACTAAAATAAGTAAGCAAAAAATAAATGAGTGAATGAATGAATGAATAAATAAGCCCTAAAATGAAAGCCAAACCATCTGACAACTTCCTCTTTAGACACGGTAATCATTTCTTCCCCAGCTTTCAGCAATGACTTCTCAGGACTGGAGACAGCTACATGAGAGAGCAGGCCAGAGCGCACGGCTTCTGCATGGGAACAACAACTGCCGTGGAGATCAAGGACAGAACCAACTAGACGACACGTGACACTAGGTCTTAATGAAATGACCATGCTGCATGTGTCCAACAAACCCCAGTGTGAGTAACAATGGTAGGCACTTTATTGTTATGTCTCCTTACTAGAAGGTTCTCTTTTGCTCAAATTTTCTAGCCCACAAATACCTACCAGAGAATATTTTTCCATGAGAGAACAAAAGAAAAACTGTTGTTTATTGTTTTTTTTTAGAAAATAATGCTCTCTCTAAAATGTATTCCAGTAAATAGCATTAATAGCTGAACAATCTGCAATCACCACACCGCCACTTACTGTTATACAGTAAAAGAAATCGACCAAACAAAGAGCTTATTCCCCACAAGGAGAGCATGTTCCCACAGAAGGAAAACCTGCCGCTTAAAATGCTTCCCTTGCAGCCAACATATCCTTTATAAATTCTAAACCACAGTCATGACTGAAAATCTTTTAACATCAACAGTCTTTCCCCTGCAGATGGGAGCTTACGTACCCTCTCTTCTTTAATATAACTGAAGTATATTGTAATACTTCCAGAAGCCATCCCTGTCATACCTCTTTGACTAGAGAAAAACATGAATTCTCTTAAAACTTTCCAGATTCTAAATAAGAAAAGATGTTCCTGTAGGTAAATGAACTATGTCCTCAGCCTCGGGGCAAGCAGCTGCAGTGAGAGGCAAGTGACAATGGAAGGACAGCATCTTCTTCTGTGAAAGACCCAGAGAGAACCCTGGGAACCCATTTCACAGACTAAGTAGCAAAACAGAGCCACACAGCTGCTGACTCAAGGTTACAGCCATTTAAGGACAAGGCCAGGGCACAAGCCAAGCTGAACATGGCTTTCCCAACGCAATCCAAGAAAACGCTGGACAGCCCGCAGAGCTAGAGGGGTTTAAACACTCACAGTCACTTGTCATGTTTGAAGAGAAAACTGTATGATAAAATGTCTCCAGCAGCTGGAAGTTAGCTCAGTAGATAAGAGTGCTTGCTTGCAGTCATGAGGACCTGAGTTCAACTCCCCATCACTCACATAAAAGCCAGATCTGGCCACACAAACATGCAATCCCAGCATTGGTTCACTGCGGCCTGCTCATGAGCTAGCATAGGTGGCAAGTTCTAGGTTCAGTCAGAGGCTCTGTCTCAAGGGAAAAATGCATATAGATGGATAGAGTAGACTACTACTATTACTACTACTACTACAATACACACACACACACACACACACACACACACACACACACACACACACTTCTCCAGATGGTAAGTCAGAATTTCCCCTACAAGTCCCAGCTTTATGTGGGATGGCCCTCTCTATGCTGTAAATGTTTTATTACCATTGTTTAATAAAGAAGGGGCTGCTTTGGTCTATGGCAGGATAGAATATAGCTAGGCGGGAAATCTAAACAAAGATACAGGGAAAAAGAAGGCAAGAGTCTTTGAGATGCCAGAAGACACCAGCAGCCACAATAGAAACAAGATGTTATGGTAAACATAGACTAATAGAAATGGGTTAATTTCAGTTGTTAAGAGCTAGTTAACAATAAACTTGAGCTAATAGGCCAAACAATTTGTAATTAATATTAAGTCTCAGAGTGGTTATTCAGGAGCTGGTAGCAGGAAAGAAACCTCCAGATACATCAGCTCACAAAGTAAGATGACCTAATCTTTCACGTCGTACTGCGTTAGCTACTTAGAAAAGCACCTGTCTATATCTCTGTGCCAACATTCTTCCATGCAAGCTGTCCTCTTAGCCAGCCTTCCTCTCAGCTAGAGTGTCAAGGTCTTGGGTGGGTGGGGAAGTGGCTTTCAGTTGTAACTTAGCACCTTGAACTTCACAGCTTCAGGCCACAAACTTATCAGACTGTGTATCTAGGCAAAATCTACCTCAAGTCATCTGCATGTTCACCCAAATTAATCAGACTATGTTTCACTTCTTAACTTAAAAAAGAAAATCAAGGAAGAATTTAGTTGAGTTCCACTAGCAAAATTCTTGAAAAACAAACACTGGTAACTTCAATATATCCAATCATAAACATTTACCTCTCTTAATCTCTCTAGTAAACGTTCATATGCTTTAATTTCTTGGTTAAGTGAAAGAGGCTGGTCTTACATATGTTTTGTGATTGCTAAGTTTTGCCACTGAGTTGCCTGGCTCTTTTCTCATCCCAGTGGCATCTGCTCAACTGCTCTTCTAGGGCAAGGATTCTCTTCTCCAGCACTGTTGATATTCTGGGTCAGAGATTCTTCATATGTCCTGTGTATTATGCTTCGACACACTAGATGCCAATGAACTTCTGTCTGTCCCAACTATGACAACCAAAAATGTCTCTAGAAATTGCCAAAGATATTCGGGGGGTGGGGGAGTACAACCTGTTCCCAAACCCCATCTTCAGACTCACAATTCTATGGTGAGAAGCTGACTAGCCCATAACCACAGCAGAAAGTTAAAGCCTGCTCTAAAACTTGTAGCTGGACCCTGACTCTCAGGTGGTGTGGTGAGGTTGCTTTGGTTACCCACTTTGCCACAATGACTGGTGGATGCAGAATGCATTGGCACAAAGGGAAGCCTCCATGTTTTGCATTTCTATCACATTTGCATTTATTCTGCTTGGGAAAAGACAAGACATATTCCAAAGACTCCATTAAGAAAGGTTCTTGACTTGTTCCTTGGGAGAGGCTATAGTAAATAAAATATATTTCTAAAAAGAGACTTCAGAGAAGAAAGATATATTACCTATTTGTATTATGTCATGTTGAATATATAAAAGATTTATGGTGGAATATGCATGCTTTATATTCTTCATTGATGGCATTTACTTAAAAGAAAAGCTTTACACCCTTAAAACCAACGAGGTAAATCAAAGGTTTTTTTAGTTTCTGGCCTCGCAGGTGGACAAGTTTCTCTCTGAAACAGTCTCCTGTGCTATCATCTTGCACATTTTAAGGCTGTGAAACAAGTTCACTGCACACATGTTAAACCCCTTAACTGAAACCTCTGCCATCTGTCACCTTCTACATATTTCTACTTTCCTTATTGAGGTATAAGTGGGCTTGGCAGATTAACAAAAATAATTATTGGTTATATAGTTATAAAAGAAAATAAAAGGAAAGAAAAAAAAAGAAAAACCCTTCTCTTTAAATATTTTTGCTGGAGCCAACCATCTGAAGTCTACATAGACACTGATAGCTAAATGAAGCCTAATAAAATTTATTTTCCTTGACAAAATCTGATAAATCTATAATTGCTACTTTTCCATGAAACTTAAGAAACACTCAGAAAGTTCTGGACACTACCTTAGTGGTATTCGTTTATCATTCTGAATTGGGTACAATACACATAGCGAGAGGAACACATATCACTTATCCTTATAACTATGATTTTTTCATCAATCCTTGTTAAAACTTAAAAGTTTTACATATTCATGAAGTAAAATATTAATTTGAATGAAGTGAACTTAAATGATGTACTCATACATTTTAAAAGGTTAAATGTTTTGAGTGTCAGATTGCTTTTGAAAATACATAATAACAAAGCTGGCTAACAAAAACCATCAAATAACAAAGACCTTTAAACATTCTGTTTCAATAAATGAGTAAATTTATGATTTGCACATCAACTGTTTGACTCCAACAGGGTTAAAAAAATGTGTTTTCAGCCAGGCGGTGGTGGTTCGTGCCTTCAATTACACCACTCGCGAAGCAGAGGCAGGTGGATCTCTGTGAGTTTTAAGGCCAACCTGGTCTACAGAGTGAGTTCAAGGAAGCAGGGTTAAAAAGAGAAACCCTATCTCAAAAGGAAAAGAGAGAGGAAAGAAAGCAGGTTTTCTTAGGTAAAGAAAATCCCTGGGAATCTTCCTCATATATTTCTAATTTCTAATAGGAAAGAATTCTTGGAAATACACATGTGCCTGATACCACTATGGCATCTAAGGTGAGGGAAGGTTGAATCATGAGGTGTCCAAATTTTGCTACAGAACCATTATTTCCTATCCTTACATGAGTTTATCTGTTCGGGTACTCCATTCGATTGAGCCAGCCTTCCTTCTTTTTCTCAACTAGCTTTGGCTTTGAGAAGCAACAGGAGGCCAGGCGGTGGTGGCGCACGCCTTTAATCCCAGCACTC
>NW_026067989.1:3496625-3550202 GCF_014885135.2 Alexandromys fortis
AAAAAAAAAAAAAAAAAAAAAAAAAAAAAAAAAAAAAGAGAAGCAACAGGAACATTCCCAGGACGCTCTACCTTGTCAGAACACTTTCTGTTCCGTGGAGTACCTTATCTGCCCCCAATATTTCACATATACAAAACATATCTAAACAAAACATATAGAATATATAAAACACATACGCACACACAACCCATCTGTGTCTCAGTCATCACTAACCTTCATTAACTTGCTCCTGGGTTATTTTAATTCCCTTTCTGTTTTTGCTGTCATCAATTGTCACATGACTATAATTCACCCCACATAGTCACTACGGTGTAAGTTCCTGAAAGTTTTCGGTTTTTTGTCTTTTGGTTTCTTGGGGGGGGGGGCAGGATTATGTTGAGTTTTGTGCTCTAAAACCATCAAACGTGCTCCATTATCTGTGGGATGAAAATTACTCAGTGAACTGTGAAGCAAAGTACAAGGGCAATGCCTGTATGACCTATCTACACCTGACTCTTGTGATGCTCCAGACAGTCTGGGGCCCTTACAGTGCTGTGCTGCCTGCTTAGTCACGTTCATATGTTAGTTCATCCACACATACTTGGCACTGAGTCAAATCTGTTCTAGTCATTGGTCCTTGAGCATTGTCTGAGAAGTTCTAACATCCTACATCTTGTTCCGTAAATCCACTCTTTAAGTCTTTCTAAGTCCTGCCAAGTCCAAATTCTTCTACGAGTTATTTGCAAAATAATTTAACTACAAGGACATTTGATGCCCAATTATCATTTTTTTTAGTTCTTTGTCCAAGTTAATGAATATTACAGATATTCACTTATGTATATTATACTTTTAAAAACCCAATACTTTACCAATGGTGAGAAAAATATTCATTGCAAAAAAGTTCTTGAATATTGTAACATATTTAGGAAAGAATGGTATGACCTTAGCAATAAATATTTAAAAGTAAACCAGAAAATCCAAGAATATTCAAGGACTTTAGAGTCTTATCCTAGAAGACTCTAAAGTCCTTTAGTGTAACTGATCCCTGAGCACTTATGGAAAAGTTGAATCTTGTTCTCAGGTCTCACTGTTCTCAACAGGAGGCTTCTCAGCTATAAAAACTTCATATTAAAGCCATTTTGAAGTCATATCCTGAAGCATAAAGATACAAGAGTCATTGTTACAACAAAAATAGATTCAGATTATTCCTTTTCCTTCACAGAACAAAACTGTGACTTTAAAAATTCTTTTTAGATGCAGTTTCTATAAGGTGAGCCTTCCAAAGTTCTTGTACTGATCGCTTCAGGATTGTACAGTAGGTATCGCATAAATGTCTAAATGCCAAAGTGGCTACTCTATCATGCCAGCACTAAATTAAAATTCTGTGAATTGTTTTTGTAAAAATAACTTACTATACAAAATGAGGACTTTAGAGAGATATTAAATTATTTCAGACAAACAAGACAAATAAGCCTCCACCTTCCCCAAATTTAGCATAATTCTTTTTCTATCACTGAACATTTCTATCAGTTTAGCTTTAACTAAGCTGATGAACTTATACATATTTACCATACAAGATTCTAGTTATAAGGCTAAATTTCTAGCAAAGAGCAATTCTTTGTTTGAGAAAAGGTGATGCAATTATTACATATCACTGCATGATGCAGGCTGTCTGGGGTTATTAAAAGAGTTGGTATGGCCAATTTACATGTATCACCCCTGCACCTTGCTTTCATAGCTCACTGGTGAGTCTTACGCTCACTGAGGAGCCCCTGGGGATCTTTTTACAAACGACTGTTTATTATTATATTATTCCATCATATACCTCATGAGAGGAGGTTGGAACATCCGTTAAGAAAAATCATAAACTTATTTTGATTTCTATGGTAGAATAATCTTCTATATATAGTGCTAAAATTATATCTATGTATATTTTGGTACAGTTAAAAAGTACACTTAAAGAACGAGTGACATATTGGCTACAAAATAAGTGACTATAGTTAGAAGGGGGGAAAACAACCCAAGTTGTATAAGTTAGTGCTCCAGGTGTATTGAGAAGCTAAACTGAACTGCTGTTGATCCTGCATTTCCAGGGCTCAGCAGCACCATGGAGCAGTCACTGCCAGAATCTTACTTGCAGACAACAGAATCCACTTTTCAAGAAGTTTGAGGACAGAAATTGATAGCAGTGTTAGCTGGATTACAGAATTTCCAGCTAAAGAATCAAGTATGAATTTCAACAGTCAAGGAAAGGGTAGCAAGCAAACACCCAGTTACACCCTGAGGAGGCTGGCACTGGCAGAGATCTGACTGCCTACAGTGATGCTGGTGTCCAGGCAGAACCTCAAGACAGGAGGACCCAGTTCCCTCAAGATGTCATCCCATTAAACTCCAAGTCTTTCAAGTGCTATGTCAACCCAGTTAGAAGGAGTGTGGCCCGTGCAGAGTTCAGTCTTCCACCAACCTTCATTGACTTAGGTGAGAAGCAAGTAAAGAGAGTAAGCCAATGACCATAGGACCACAAAAGACATTTCTAGATTGTGGGTATACAAGGCAAAGTAAACACTACTTATGTCTGACCCACAACACAAGGAGTAAGGATTTCTCCATTTGTAAAATTTCATAGTACATAAGTATGTTTTTCAGCCAAATCATTATATTAAAAAATAAGATGACAGATGGGTAATTTTCAGTTATTGTGAAAATAAAATGCATGAGGCTCTTGGAGTTATTGTCTTCATAGTCCTTTGTAGTCATTCACATAAGGGTTCATGCTCAGCAAGGGAAGTAGCCCTCTATAATATGCTCCTCTGACACAGAACCAGGGCATGACGAGCCCAAATGATTTGGCTACGAAATGAAGGCCAAGACTAGAACTCAGTTCCACTGAAAGCTCTAACTGTTACATACCCTCACATTATATTCTACCATATAATAATATTATGTTAATAAGGTTAAACCTGCATGTCAATGGATATTCTAGAGCAGAACTATATAATCTTCTTCACCTGAGGAAAGCTTTATGCTTTTCTTCTTGCTGCCTTAGAAAATATGATAATATAACATTATAGACAACAATAACAAAGATCCACATTTCCCGAAATTTCTATATGCAAATTTGCAACAATAACTTTGTATTACTGTAAGCTTTGCATTTAAAAGAGAATTTAACTTTGATGTATAACAGACAAATTAAATTACATTAAGACGGTAAATCTGTAAGTCATTGTTAAAAAATAGTTCACTTATTTTAAGAAAAGAAAACTTTCCAGTCTTTGATATATGTTCTTATAAACATGAAAATAAAATTCCTTTCCTCAACTGTCCTTTTCCATTTCACACGTATTGATCTTTCCATATGTTTTAAATAATCATGAAATTAATAGGAAATGTTTTTAATAAATCCAAATCATAGCTCCTTTCATGTCAAAATATTTTGGGGAAGACTGAGGTGAAAAAGCTGCTTTAACATTAGGAAAAACTAAGAACAACCAAGAACAGCTTTAGATGAGAAACCAAAAAATGACAGAAAGCTGGAAAGGCAACTACTTGGGAAGATATCTGTAGGTCAGAGTATGAAGTAGGTCAAGGCATCTGGAGGTCTAGTGAGTATGAAGTGGAAAGGACTATTGTCAGGCAAAATAAAGCAAGGGAGGAATAAGGTCAAGAAGTGTTTGATCAACATGTTAGCTGTCAATCAATAGAAAAGACATGCCCGATGGGTAAATCAAGTCTTTCCTCAAATTCTAACAACTTTTTGAATATGTGGCATTTGGCAAAAATTCTCAAGATGTTTTGAACTTTCATTACTCATGAGATAGGACATGATATTTAGCCAAGTGAACTTTGGAGAAGAATCAGTAGGACATCACATTGTTCCTGGAATTGTGAATCTAGGAGAAACAAACACCCTCCCACTCCACCTCCACCCCAATACAGGCACAATGCAACTAAGCAGAGGAGGCCAAAAGGAAGATCGCTCATAGGCTGAGTAATCCTGTACAACACGCAGAGTTCATAATTGGTCACTATTATAAAGATGCTTAAGATTCTAATTACTTCTGAACTGGTAGCAAGATTAATATTGTTTAAAAAACCCAAGGTCAGGCAAGGTGGTGTATGTCTTTATCGTGCATGTAGGAGGCAGGCAGTTCTCTATGAGTTTCAGACCAGCATGATCTACATAGTGAATTCCAGCACATCCAAGTAAGACCTTGTCTGGAAAAAACAACAATAACAACAAACATCAACAGAGAGAGAGAGAGAGAGAGAGAGAGAGAGAGAGAGAGAGAGAGAGAGAGAGAGAGAGGAGAAAGTCACCAAGTCACCACTATTTTATGGACTTTTTTCAATTATTCAAACTACAAACCCACACTAAATCTACATTGAGAGAGAAAGGCTACCTGATAAGGTCATTGTGCTGGACATTAAATAAGTTAATAAGATAGCTAACACTATTACAAATGTTGTTTTAGAAGTACTACATTTTGGCTATTTGACTTACATAACAAATTTGGTGTCGTATTAGATAAAACTATGCTTTTACATGATTGTACACAAGAACAGAGGGCTATTTATGAGATAAATATTTTATGAATGATTTTTACACTTAAATATCTCAATTACTTCAAGCATTTTGTTTGCAACGATACTTAATTCTTAGTGTTTGTTTTTATCTCAGCATTTTATTGAGCACCATGGATATAATCCTGACATTCTCAGATTCAGGACAGCATTTTGTAAAACATCATGTTGTACACACTATCACTCACAGGGTTCTGGCTCTTCCAGCAGTTTTAAACCACATGGCTAGGTTGAGCAGACAAGAGTGCCACCCAGAGGCCAAAGGAGAAAACACATCTTGTATTTTATTTGTAAAACAAAACTAGTAAAAGTTCAATTAAAATATACATATATATTTGCTATTACTTATTTTTAAAACAAAGGATAGTCTTTAGACTTCTCCTTCTTCATAAACATTTGCATGGAAGTGTAGTTCTTTGCGACTCTCACATAATGGAAAAAGCCTTAACACGGTACCAGCCACAGGTGCTTGGCGTACCAATTAAAAATTGAATTTAACTGTATTCTCTGTAGCAAATGTTTTCTTTTCTTTTTATAATGAATATTGCATGTGTTTCCAAAAGTACAGATAACTTCTCAAACAACCAACATGATCTATTTAGACAATTGGGCCAAAAGTTAAACTAATTAGCCAGAGACATTTCTTAGCTAAACAAGAATGGTTTCTTTCATTAGAAGGACTCTGTAAGTTTCTTCTGGGGAAGAAATGAAGTTCACTTAGGGTAATTCTCTTTGGCAGACAGTCAGGGTCTCTAATACATATACTAATAATTGTTAAGGTTAAAGTAAAATAGTTAATTCTATTAAAGTCCCATAAAAATCCAGGCTGCTATTGGCACACACAATAGATTAATTATAGAGTAGAGATGTAGGATATCACCATTCTGTCCTAACGTCTGCAATGATGGTATTGCTGCTGGCATTGGGCTGTCTTTTAAGATTTATACTATTTTATAACAAATCTACAAAAGATCACTGTCTTCATTTAACTGAAAACATGATGTACATTAAAATGTGAAGACAATTTAAAGTACATAATTTTCAATTTTTCCTTAACATAAAGTTTTTTAAAAACAATTCATAAAAGTATACTTATACTACTTAGAGTTCTTAAATAGTATAATCCTTATTTCATATTTTATTGTTTCATTTTCACACCTACACAGAAAGATGATTTTAAATTCATACCTCTTTATGGGACTTTCTAAAAAAAAAAAAACCAAAAGCTTCCTAAGAACTACTGCTTTGTGCTGTTTTCAGATTTATTTTTATTATATATCAAAAATTCTACAGCTGATCATTATTTCCAAATCATATTTTTTCCATGAAAAATCTTATCAAAACACTACTTTAACATAAAGTCAACCTTCCTACACTGAGGGAGCTCATTAGAACCTTTGAAGTTGATTCTCTTTGCTATTTATACCCCTTAATCTTCCATGTGCCCTGCACTGCATCATTCTGAAGGAGGTGCTTTCACCTGAAGGGGCAGCTGGAAAAAGTTAAGCAGAGCATACAAGCGCCTGTACTTAATGTCCCACTTAGACATCTATTTTAAAAATAAATGAAGCCCTGGGTCCAAGCTCAGCTGTTATTGTCAGTGTCTTCTAACGCTGCTCAGAGGGAACAAGACAAGAACAACTCATTGAGATGGTGTGGTAATGGATCATAACAAAGCTCAATGAGTACGGCTCAAAGTTCATACCAGGGAACCAGAGAATATGGTGACCACTTCTCAAGCACTGGAAGACCCAAGTACATTCCAGAGAAAATGAATAAATAAATGTCAAGCTTGCCACTAAGTCTGGTGGCCTGAGTACCCCAGGACCCACATGGCAGAAGGAAAACTGATTGCTTCAAGTTGTTCTTTGACCTTCACACTTCAGCTGTGCCACTAATGTGCCCACACCCCAACTACTACACACAAAAGAAATAAGCAAATATAATAAGAACAGTTTTCAAAAGTCCACATGCCTACCCACATCCCTCCTCCTGTCCCTCAACGTGCTAGGGAACTTCCCAAGGGAGGAAGACCGGGTACTGGTCACATCTTATTACCCTAAATCCAGGATCTGCAAAGAGGGGACTGGAGCTTTGTGAAGAAGGCTTTGGGTCTTTTTGGTCCTACCAAACAAAATCTTCTATTTCTTTGGAATAAATAAAAGTAACTCCACATCAAGGAATGCCAATATCCTTAAGTCATAGGAGATAGTACCTCACCAAAAGAATACAACTACTAAAACATGTATCTCCAAACACTTTTAAATTGGCCAGAACAGCAGGGGCAAAATAGCTAAGATGGTACTTTGCAGTTGATAACAAAGGCAGAGAGTGGATGATGTGGGTTGCAGAATAAAATTAAGATTTAGTTGGTACATGTACAGTCAGGGAGGGGAACAAGTAAGAGTACGATAAATTTGAAAACCGTATGTGTGAAGAGGATTTAAGCATTTCTGGCATATTTTCACAGGTGACAAGCAGTTTCACACTATGGTACACCATGATCAAGGAGTCACAGGATACCTGGTCCTCGCTGGTTAATCCCAGGTGCATCACAAGGTAGAAATGCACCAGGAAATCCGAGTTTGGCAGAACATCCTGGCGTCTGGTCATCATGGCGCAGATCAGTTTGTAGGCTTGCAGTTTGCCTTCCTTATATTCATTTGGCAGAGTTGTAGCCTGCCAAGGAGATGATGTTTCTAGATTAAATCAAGACCAGATGCAGAGCATTTCAACATTTCATTTACTTCTCAGTTTTCCTGAAGAGTTGTTTGGAGACGTGGGATGTGCTGGCTGTAGTAAGTCCCAGTCTGTCTTCAAAACATGAAGTCTTGGGCAATTACAGTTTTAAAACTCAATTTCAGAAGGGAAGAGGAAATTGCAATAAAAGAATAAGCACTTGCCTTGAATAGCCACGATGCAAACATTCTGAGTGGTGGGATCAGGAGTGGGGGAGACGGAGACGACTGGTTGTCCAGGCTTATCGCTAGATTGTCTCGTATCTAATTCAAAAGAGAGTTTTGGGTGAGGTAACATTCCACTTATTCCAATATATAGCAATATTGTATAACCAAGAAACCAATTCCATTTTTTATATGTGGAATGAGAAATCGATAGTATTTACATGTTTTTCTTCTTTTTTCTTTTTTTTTTTTCTAAATTCCCAGCTGGCCTGCCCCGCCCACAGCTGCTCCTCTCCCAGCCTTGGCTCAGCAGGACCAGCACCAAGGTTTTTCTTTCATTATGAGATTTCTTGTCCTTTTGGATTGTGTCTGGCTTATTACATGTAGTCAGAGCTTCAAACTCAAAAGAATGGTATTGCTTTTCCTAGCACGTGAACACCTAGGGAGGTCATGAACTCCAAAAGGTAAGAAATGATTTCATAAATAATGCTATATAAACATAAATCATATTTTGGAAAAATATGATGGAAAATGTACATTTAGTATCAAAACAAGAGACAGGATGAAAAATGTATCTAAGAGTTTATTTTATAAAATGTCTTTACTCATGGAAATATACATTTTATATATTAATACTGGTTATTCTATAAAATAAGGCTATAAATATCTTCATGATTTTCTACATTTTCCCAACTTTGCACAATAAAAATACCAACACTTTACTAAAATTAATAATAAATCCATATAGTATTCTATTCTTAATATCTTCTATTCTTATACTTTTGTACTAAATGAAATAACTCTTAAGGCATTTAATAAAGTATTAAAATGACAGATATGACTTCTTCTTGGGCAATCAAATGGACTTCATTTAATCACATAATCTGCATTTTAAAATGCAATCAATAGATTATATGTTAAATGATGCATGTTAATTTTTCTGGATCAGTATAAAAGGTAACAGCAGAACACACCTTGGCCAGCTTGTACCACAGATCATAGAGATAGCCCAAAACCCTGGCATGGATCTTCGGTGACTGGATACTATTCACATCCCCAAGGATTCCCAAGACTCTTCGCCATAACACAGCAGCTGAATCTGGGTGCCAACCAGTGAGGTTCCCCCCAGCAATTATACTACAGTCGTCTGCAAGACATTCTCTGCTGTCTGTGGAGAAAGAATGGAAGAATCTGCCAACATGATCTTAATTTCATCATCATAGTATTTTTTAGTCTTAACGCAAATTACCTGTGCTTAAATTTTATGAATTCTCAGTAAAGTAATTAAGATTAAAAAATGGTTGCGAATTTGACAGAACAGAAATAGAGATTTAGTCATGAAAGGTCAAATGTTTGATTCTTCAAACTGAAAGCCCAACAAGAAAGGATGTATATGCTTAGGCTGATCCTGGGCAGGATTTTATGAAGAAAGCAAGAGAGAAAAATAACCAGAAATACATTTAAGGCACTCAAGAGTGCTGCATCATAGCAAGAATATTTCTCCTATATGCGCTATAGGATAAACGGTAGCCAGCAACCAAATCGCATGATATTTTCTAACTTCTCTTCTTCCGCATACCTTTTTCTTACAGTTCTGCCCTTGTATTTCCAGGGGAGAGGGGTATTCTCCAAACCTTTTGCAGCCCAGAGATTTCATTCCAGTTTGCAAACGCCCTCTGGAGACTGCCCAAAGCTCCTTCTCTATCAAAACCTTAGTCTCCACTGTGCTCCAGCCCCTCCATCCCACTCATGGTCTCCGTGGTGCTTAAGTAAAGCATTTCATTCTCAGTCCCCAGCAGATTTGATGTGTGCAGTTAGGCCTCCTTCCTGAGATGCTTCATTAGCTGACCCCCAGGTATGACATGCACCTGGTTTCCCTCTTGGACCAGTTCTCCATCTCATGTGCCTTTGAATACCCAAAGACCCACAAGATGCTTCTCTCTTCCCTCCCATCATCCTTTTCTCACACAGACTAATGACCCAGATTCAGGTGCCATTTACATATTCACATCTTTAAATACCTGATTTTTTTTTGTCTCTCTTCAGTTCTGCATTTCTCCAATACCATCTGCTCACACGGATCCAACTTTTGACCTCACAAATACTAGGCCAGCATTGTACCCACTGAGTGACACGGCCAGTTGCAGGGTCTTCCTGGCATCTCCACATGCTCAGTGGAAACTTAGTCCATGAAGACATATACTCATATAGCAATGTTCTCAACACTGGTATTTTGGATGGAGATTAAGGCTTTAAAAATTACTTATTTTGCATGTACATATTTGTGTATGTGTGGGTGTCTGATGCCAGATGCACACGTGGAGGTGAGAGGGCAGCCTGCAGGAGTCAGTTCTCCCTGCTATGACTACTGGATATTGAACAAAGGAGTCAGGTTTCACCTGCTGAACCACCTGAAAGCCCCAGATTTTTGTTTCTGGATGTTAGTTTGTTTTGCTAAGACAACATCTTACTGTACAGCCCAGGCTGACCTGGGATTTGCTCTGTACCTCAGGTTGGCCTGGAATTCTCTAGTCTCCTCAGTCTCCTGATTCCTGGGATTACAGGGACATACTACCACACTCGGCTTATGATGCTTTCTTATTTTTCCTAGAACTCAAACTCCAGGAAATGATTTCCCCAAAAATCTCCCCCTTGCTGAGAAAGTATGCAACCCTTATCTAATCTAATCCCTCTGTTTTCAAGACCTCATCTCCGTACTTAGTCATGCACTGGTGATCACGGCCCAGAAACACTGTCATCTACTTTATCTTCTAGAATAAAGTCTGCAGCTTGTCGGCGGTGATAATTAATTCTCTTTCTTCTTCTTCTGTTTCTTTCTTCCCCCCGCCCCCCATCTCACTCTGTTTTACTCTAGGCTATCCCACTTTGTAATCCAGGAGAGCCTTGAACTTCCAACACTCCTCCTGCCTCAGCCTCCCAAGTGCTGGGATTGAAAGCCATTACGCCCGGTTACACGTTCTGAAATGGATGCACCTGTGTTCAGCCCCATCACAGCCTCCTACTTGTGTAGGAACCTAACATGGTTATCCTTCCAACTGTCAGAGAAGCTGCTATGATTTCAGCCAGGCTCCTTCTCAGCTGCCAGGGCCCCTGACATGAGACAATGCCATTTCAACTAGTATGTCCCATCTTCTTTGCTATCTCTAGAAATTAGCTGTTATTATCCCCCCCTGCTATCTGTGCCCTGTGGAGCTATGACTCATTTAATTGTCCTTTCAGTGTGGCTTAGGAAAGACTTGAGGAAACAATTGGAGCTATCTATAGTTTTTTACGACTATAGTCAACTAGATATAAAAGTCCAATTAGGATTTTTAAATATCCTTTTAATTCATTTCTTTACCTTGTTATTTGTTTTAAGGTTCTCACTGTGTAATGCTAGCTGTCCTGGAACTTATTACTGTGTAGACCTGGCAGGCCTCGGATTCACACAGCTCCATCTGCCTCAGCCTCTTGAATGTTGGGATTAAAGGCATGAACCACCACACCCAGCTTTACCTAATCTGTAAAGGGTACTCATTTCAATTTCTTATTTTAAAATTTTCAAGATTTTAGTCATATGAGTGTTTTGCCCGCCTGCATGCCCATCACATGCACACCTGGTGCTCCTGAGGTCAGACGAAGACACTGGAACCCCTGGGACTGGAGTCACAAATGGCTGTGAACCACCATGTGGATGCTGGGAATGATACCAGGGTCCTCAAGAATAGCATGTGCTCTTAACTTTGAGCCATCTCTCCGGCCCCTAATTTCTTGTTCAGTTTTAATACATTTTTATTTAACAATTTGCTCCTCGTGTTATTATTTAAAAGATAGGCTTTTAAAAACTGTTGGAGATTTTTGAAAAAATTGTAAGTAGGGTAGAGATCATCTCTAAATACTCTATCTACACTAGTTAGATACACAGCTTCTCGCATTAGGATATTTATTACAACTAACAAGCCAGTACTAAAACAAGATTAAAGTCCAAACTTTATTTACAAATTTTAAAAAGGTGTGTGTGTGTGTGTGTGTGTGTGTGTGTGTGTGTGTGCACATATGCCCCGGCACATACATGGATTAGAGTACAACTTTGGAGAATTGGTCCTTGCCTTCCACCTTGCATGAGGCAGGGTCTTCTGTTCACTGTTGTGTCTGCCTCCACCTCCCTTCTCCTCACAGGAGCACAGGGATTACAGATACACCCCACCACATCAGACTCATATGCAGATTCTGGGATTTCAAATCAGGCCCACACACTTGCACAGGAAGCACTTCACCCACTGAGCCACCTCTGCATCCTATAGAGTTCCTTAATTTTTCCTCCTGTTGCTACTATAATGGTCATTAGGAACAATACGTGTATCTCTAAAGTCTTCACTAGATTGTAACCACTTCTTAGGCTTTTCACATGTTGACAGCCTTCAGAGTTCTGAGGAGTTCTAGTCAGATACTTCATAGACTGTTCCTCAGTTGGGATCTCACAGGAAGTATTTCTAAGAGTTGGTTTTTAAAGGTCAACTTGATACAATCTAGAACCACTTGGGAAGTCTCAAAGAGGACCCGACTAAACTGGATTGGCCTGTGGGCACATCTGTGGGGATTGTCTTAATTACAGTAATTGGGGTTGGAAGACCCATTCATTGTAGAGGGCACCATTTCTGATGTTTAGGTCCTGTACAGTACAAAGGGGAAAGTGGCCTGAGCTTGGGCATTCATGCATTAATGTATTGCTCTCTGCTTTTGACTGTGGGTATGTGTAGTGTGATTTATCATACTGATTTTTGTCTGCATTTATTCTCAAAGTAGCACAAGGTAGATAGAAAGATAAAAGAGAGCTTTCTTTCTCATTCTACAGAAAAAGTCGGAAAAGAAAGTGTCTTCATTTGCAATTAAGTAAAGCTAGATATTCTCCCTTGCTTTGATAAGTTTACTCAAATTATATCTGATATTATTTTAAATCATCATATTGTCCATGTACTTGTGTTTTCTTACATACTGATTCTTTGATCAATCTTGACCTGTTCATCTAGCTTTGTTAATGTTTATAATCTTTTGTTTGGTTTTGTTGTGTTTCACTTTCTAGTACACTCATGTAACCTCTCAAGATTTACTAGCATTTTAGTTCATGTTCTACAGTTTTATTCTTTCACTTTAATTTTGGAATAGGACACACATGTTCTATTTCACTTACTATACACATAGACAGTAGATTATATTTTGTCCCCATAAAAGAGTTTGGCTACATTCTAGAGATTGCAATATGTACTGTTTTATTTGAAGTATATACACATAGACAGTAGATTATATTTTGTCCCCATAAAAGAGTTTGGCTACATTCTAGAGATTGCAATATGTACTGTTTTATTTGAAGTATGGTTTTTAGTATCTCATTTCCCTCTTTTTAAATTGGTCTGTTATTCTATTGAAAAGAAATTCTCTCAAAATCACAAAAGGTGCTATGAAACAAATCAGGCATCTCTGTTGAGACAAAGTGGCCAACTTATTAATGCTCAGTGTGATTTCTAAGTGTATCTTAGCTGTTAAATTCAAAGATAAACACATCTGCACAAATACATATATACATATGTGTTATAAGAAGCCGCTTGTTTGTTTAACTGGCCGCCCAGACTCCCAAAATAATCACACAGAAACTATATTATTTAAATCACTTCTTGGCCAATCACTTAAGTGTATTGCTCGCTAGCTCTTTAATCTAATATTAACCCATCTCCAGTATTGTATATTTTACCACAAAGCTCATGGCCTACCAGCAAGGTTCCAGCTTATCTGTCTCTGGCAGCAGTTCCGTAGCTTCTTTCTAACTCCATCCTCTTTCTCCCAGCAGTCAGTTTACTTCCCCTCCCAGTTCTGCCCTACCCTACACAGGCCCAAAACAGCTTCTTTATTAACCAATGGTATTCACAGCATACAGAGGGCCATCCCACAATCACGTGTGTCCATGTCCACTCAACTAAACTAACTGTATCATGTTTTCTTTATTCTTATTATCATTTGTTTTTGCTTAAAATATCAATTAATAATTAATGGAAGTTTATATTAAGACATTTCTCCCTATGAGTATGGTTTTATCAGTCATTTCTCATTTTTGTTCTTATTGTTATTTCTGGTTTGGGGGGGGATTCCTCCCCAAATTTTGTTTCACTTACCTGGAGACTGGGAAGTTCATATAAATGCGGAATTATTGTAACTGCTGATAATTTCTGCTTTAAATTTTATCCAGCTGGCCACATAGAATTAAAGCAGTAGTCTTCTCTCCTTTAGAGAACTCATTATATTGATTATGGTAGGAAATATGCTTGACTTATTTCTAAATCTTTATGCTTTCTGTCACCTTTGCTCTGCTTCTCCTTTTGAGTCTTTGGTGAGATTTTTACTGAATATTTCCATTTTTGCCATCAGTATTTTCTCTCTGTTGTCATACATTTTCATTTCTTATTTACATAATTATTCCAAAAATATTCTAACATTTACCCTAGACAAAGAAAAATGAACTGACTTTTGCATTTTTAAGGCATCATCTAAGAAAATGAAGAATAACTCTGATCTATCTCTGATGTATCTGAGGAACCTGAGGAGAGGCCTAAGAGGGTCAGCAAGGAGCCAGAGGAATGAGTCTAAAAAGGAGAAGGCAGGTCCAAGATGGGTCCAAGAGGTTTTATGCTATTGATGGAAAGCTCCCAGACACTGAAAAAACAGATTCGGTAAGGATGACAGTTTTTTGGAAAGGCTGTAGGAGTGCTGATGCTTCTGAGAGGAAAATGAGTCTATTCCTTCCAAAGAATCACCATATACTCTTTTGAGAAGACACAATGACATGTACAGACAGACATCAAAAGCAAAATTCCAGCAAGCCATGTCTGAAAACACAAAGGCACAGAGGGTAAAGTCTACTTGCGGGTCCTCTTCATTTTCTGACTTTTAAAGCCTCAAAAGAGACTCCTGAAAATCAAGCACAGCACCAAGCAGCTGCCAGTCTGCAAAGCCATGGGGAAGCTTTAATGAATGCTTATGAACTGACATGAGTTGGACTGCCATTTCGCTACAAGTCCTTGGTGGGGAAGAGTAAGAAAATTAGGAGTTCATGGCTTTGCTTCATTCTACTGTCCCAACTTTAAGAATGCAGTCATACGAAGTGAGATTAGCCCCAGCATCCCAGTGACACTGCGGCTTTGCTGGAGTGAGAACTCAGTGTGCATGAAGGCTGGGTACTCACTCACCCCTGCACTGCTGTGCCACCATCAACCAACACCCTCAGTTTTTTAGGATCTATATAAAAATTCTGCCTTGCATTCAGAAACCATTCTTGCCTCAGAGACTAAAAACGTAGGCAATATCCCCCATTATCAAAATATGCTGAGCTCTTTAGTCTTTCAAGGGACTGTGTTCATTTTTTCAATATTACTGTGAAGATTTTAATGAGCTAAAGTGTTTTTGCCCAAAATTCTCCGGCTGGTGGCACGAGTTCCAGAACAGATGCTGACATTTTACATGTAGATGGGTCCTCAATGAAGGAACACTTGATTAAATAGGGGGGTTTAAAAGATTTTAGAAAATTCCATTTTTACCTCCAAAATACCAAATATTTGCTTTATTTTCATTAGTAGCCTAGGGTCTTTTTGTTTCACTATGTCTAAATGTTATAGAGACCTTTAAAATTACTAAACTGTGGACACTTACACATATGTAAAATGCTATCATCTTTCTCTAAATATATACATGATTATAATGAACAAATACAAAATTTAGGAATTTGAAAATAATGAACAGATTTTAACTGGCAGATAGGGACTTATGATTAAAGGGCCAGTTCATACAGCTGCAATTTTATGTAGGTGTGACAGAGTTTAAACAAAAACAGCCTTTTTCTTTGAAAACAAGAGCTATTGCTTCTCAGACTCTAGTCAACGTCTTAATTGTAGGGACAGAAAACCCAGGTGAGCACCTCAAGAATCAGGAGATTAAGGTCCAAGTTGGTGTTCAATTCCTGGCAGCCTGGCACTCCTCTCTTTTCTTGTCTACTTTCATTATTGCTCAGTCCCAATTTAAAGACTCTATAAGGCGATTTACCCGTGCCACTGTAACCTTTACTATTATTTTTCTTTACACTATTTCATGATGGACAAACATATCAAAGGCTAGTAAAATACCAAAAATGTGTCCGATGACAGAAAACTGATGAACTGTTTCTAAAAATCAAATTTAGTGTAGGGGAACAATGTTCAATTCACACCTACAACTGTAATTAAAAGCATTTCCTGTAAGAGACATTGAGATGTAGGTCAGTGATAAATACATTAAATAAAAGAGATATGAAATTACATTATATATGACAAGTTTAAGGTTAAAATTTAATTGATGCTTTTAGCTAAATAATAATATGAAGGCTTAAAGCATATTTGTTCATTGATTTGGGCTATTTACTGAGGGCATCTCTTACCTACACTGTCCAGGAAATCAGGAAGACTCTGTGTACATAAAAGACAATCTGTCTTCCCATTTGGAGCTCATAATTCATCAGAGGAAGACACTGGCCCCTCCCTCCCAAAGAAAGACACTGGCTGTTTCTTATCAAATCTTAGTTAAACCTTATAGGAACCTGGTGAGGAATGACCAATAAAGTATGGCTTTATCTTTTGGGGTCCTAATTAGTGACGGAATTTTTAAACCTTCTCTGATTTTAAAAGTTTTAGTTTTGCTTAGGTTGAACTACTGATACTTTGAGTTAGCTTTTTGTTGCTGACTTCCCTTTCTCATTTGAGAAACCCTCTCTACCCCAAGATCATAGAGTTTTTTTTTCTTCATCTCTATTTTTTAGAAGACATTTTCTTCCAAGTGTTTTTAAAGTTTCCTTTTCATACTTAAAAATTCTATACTTTCGGAACTGACTTCAAACATGGTGTGAGGTAGGGACTCAATTTCTTTAACCCCACCATATATAAATATTTGTCACACAGAGACGCATTTAATAGTACATTTTCCCCTGCTAGGTGTGGAAGAGCCTCCATCACACACCATGATTCCATGCCTGTGAAGAATTAGTTCTGAACTTTATACCAATTGTTTATAGTCTATTTGTCTATCCCTAAGATTCCAACTTTCATTACATAAACTACATGGCATTTATCACGTTATTTGTGATAATCAGGACGCATCTTTTGTTTGCAAATTGTTAAGAAATCAGTAGCTATGACTCATTCATATTTTTCTGTCACATGTATATGTGTGGTGTGTATATGTATGTAGGTTTGGTTACATGTATTGAAGCACCTGTGTGAGTGTGAATACACAGAGGGTGGCTCCTGAAGTAAACACTGATGGTCTTTGTCAATCACTTTCCACTTTACTTTTGAGAGAAAAAAAATCTCCCACTGAACCCAGAGCTCACTAATTCTAGCTAATCTAGACAGCCAGCTTATCCTAGGGATCCCTCATCCCTATCCCTTAAGTACTGGGATTACAAATGACTACTTGTTATACCTGGTTGGTTTTCATGTGGGTATCCAACTATGGTCTTCATGCTTGCATGACAAGTGCTTTTATCCAATGAGCCATCTCTCCAGCCCCATTCATCTTCTTATATCTCACAGCATCTAAATAGGTATTTCTAAACCGCAGGTTCCTCTGCTAAATAAGGGATAAGCTCAGCAACAATGCTGTGGAAGCAGTGCCACAGATACATCCCACTTATGAGTTATTCTCTAAGTAGACTTCATGTGTGTATTATTGCAATCTTCTTACTTTCTGTACTCTTAATGCTATGGCAGCTGGGACCTTGAAAATTAGAGAGGAACTGTCCCTCCTACTGTTTCTTAACTGTAAAAATACCAAACTCCTCACCAGAGAAAGTATGGCTTTTTTCATACGTAAATGAATCAATGTAAGCTAGCTCAAATCCATCTACTCTTGCCTTTCCTACTCCAGGGTCAGGTCCCAGGCAACTAGACAGTCACATGCTCTAGAGTTCACTGAGGTCACTTACAGCAGTCCGCTCACCCTGCCTTGCCTTGCCTTGCTTTCCCCATGGAAAAGACAGCAGAGATTGTTCCCCATATTTTCTTTCTCTGCCTCTTGATTGAACCTGGAAGATTCCCTCTATGGCTCTTATGTCCAGAGACAAATGAAATAAACCTTTCTCCTAATTACTATCATTTTATTTACATGCATTAATATAACTGATTAAACATAGCCCAAGTACGTTTTAGAACAACATTTAAACAGCAAGCGAATATGAAAGTAACCTATTAGCTGGACCCTGACTTCATTCTAAACAACTGATAGTGGGCAGGTGGGAAACAACAACACTTTCTTTTGGTTTCCTGCAGTACTGGTGATCAGTCCCAAGCCTCACACATGCTAGGCAAGTGCTACCTCTGAGCCACATGCCCAAGCCCCATCAGATGACTTTATGTAACCTGAAAACCCAGCTAATAAGAGTTTCCTTTTTTTCCATTTATGCAGAAATTGTTCCCTTAAGAACAGAAAGTTTAGTTCAGAACCGTGATAATCCTTAAGCCTCCTCATATTACAGTTTGTCCTTTCCACAGCTGACAGATGAACTCTTGAACTGTGTGTACTGATTCTCCATGTTAGTATTTCAAAGAACAAAGTATTTGGAGGAGTTAATCGCAGCATGGTGAATCATACAGAGTTACACAGCTCACTACCCTAAGCAGTCAGATGCATACTCTGAAATGGGATCAAGACTAATCTTTCCCAAGGACAAACAAAAGAGGCACTCATCCAATTTTCTTTCCTTTCAATAAAAATAATTATATCTGGTTCATCTTTAAGAACATTCAAGTGAGATTCATCACTAGATCCATAGAACCATCATGGTGAGATCTCATCTATACTAGACCTACACAAGCTGTTTACTTCATAAATGCATTAACAATTCTCCAGTAATTCAAAGGGTTTTACAACTGTAAAATAATTCAGTGGGGAGGGTTAGGGACTGCACAGCATTGGAGGCCAGTTCCACCTCAGGCACTTACTAGTATTTTCCAGTCAGGTGGCATGATTTCTCTGTGTCTTACAAAATAGAAACAGAGAGATTTAGTCTGCTTGCCATACAAAATTAGAATTCTTAAATCCTATATAAGTTCACAGTATTGGCAGAATTTTACCAATACCATTTATGCTCGTTGTATGGCATCTTAATGTTGTAATACAAAGGATTTCAAAAAATAACAGACACTATAGCTAACTTAGGTTTTATATCACAATGAAAATTAAAGTTTACTTGATTAAAAATCATTTAAAATAAAACTTTAGCCTTTATTTTTAGTTTTGAGTGATTTTTAGCATTTAAAATGGGCTTTTATTTCTTATATGCTTCCTGGCTCAAACCCTAAATGCTGGGATTACAGTGGATGCCACCATAACCAGTGAGAATTATTAGATCACTTATTTCTTTAGGTACGCGGTGTGGGTGGTGCGTGTATATGTGTGGGAGTATAGGTGCTTTGTGCATGCGTGAAGAAGCCAGAAGTTGGGTGTCTTCCTATATCAACCTCTACTTTGGTGTTTAAAACTGAGCCTTTTGTTGAGTGGGAAGCTTGCCTTTTCTGCTAGACTGGCTGACCAGCAAGTTCCCAGGGTCCGCCTGTCTCTGCCTGCAATGCTGAAGTTAAAGGTTTGCAGTTATACTCAGATTTTGCTTTTGTGCTTCAGTTAATAACTTCTTTATTCAGGAAAGGCAAGTCAAGATCATATTCATATAAACACTGACATTACAGTTCCACAAATAATAATATCTATTATTATTTTAGTGGGGCTAACATTACAGGATGCTGTAAGAAGATGACAGGTTTGAGCAGACTGGGATCTCATGATGAGGATGCTCTTCTAGACATTAAACTGAGTAGTAGCAGGCCACTGTTGTTCATTTTATAATTATGACCCATTATCACACATATATGTCAAATTTTTACATTATGTGTATCAAATATTTTATAATAATTAAAAATTAAATAAGATAGCCAATCCTCTTGTTCTACAAGTATGGCACATATAAGCTAAAATGGTATTATTTTCTGTCTCCAAAGACCTTGGGATGGGTACCATAACTTCTTAGCATAGGGGACATTAGTCATAAGCAAGGCAGGCTTCCTCTCACATCTGCCTGATTTCAAAATTCATTCCATCCAAGACTCAAAGAATTCACAAGCAATATGAGCAGGTGACCGGAACTGCAACTCCAATGTGGTTGGAAGTGGCATTCCCGCTGCGCTGCTAAGGGGTTCAGGTGTCCAAGGCAGGGAACTCTGGCACCTCCTTTTTGCAGCAGTAATCCTTCTCACACACAATTACCTGTTAAGTTTGAAGCATCAGCAGGACTCAGTTGTAACCAGTGGCGGGCATCAGAGTCTGGCACAGCATCTGTGGGAGTGTTGAGTTCTGGGTCCTCATCACAAGTCTGCCATTGGCTCATGGGTAGCTCTGTCTCATTGTTGGAGCCCAAAGCTGTGTCGCTACCAGTACTTTCACCTGGCACACAGAGCAACCACAGTTTGAGACTGCAGCTATGTGAAGACGAGGTTCAAAGTTATCTCCATGTAAGTAACAACACTTGCACCGCTGACAGGCTGTGCTCAGAGGTTTGGGCAGAACCTGAAGAACTTGGTTGGGGTTCAGTAATGTCCCTGTTGAACACTTATTTAATAAAAATACATCTTCCAAGGACTGGGCATTAAAAGGCTTCATAATGCAGCCATCTTATCAAAGTCTTTCTTCAATTATTCCCTGTGTTTCAAAGCTACACCAAGTCCCAGGTCCTATCAAGATCCACCCACGACATGAGGAGATAAACAGGAGGAACATGGTGGTCACTGACTTCACAGCATTGCAAATTTACTCTGCTATTGCAAACCCAATGTTTAGACGTAAGCCCAGGCTGAATCACACTGGCAGATTCTGGAACGAGGTGTCCTACTACTACAGATCTGCAGCACTGGAAATTTCATCCTTTAAACACTACAAGTGCTCATTTGTCACAAGGTAATCATGCAGAGATTTAAAGACTTACGTGGTTATTTATTTAATTGTGCACAAGACAATCTAGACCATTCTGCTGCTTGACAGCAGAGCTGATTGCCTGACAGTTCTACTCCCTAACAATGCTGACAGCCCCTTAGCTGCACTGTCTCTACTGCTGTCCTCTAGCTATTTGCAAGAACTGAGAATTGTCTTAATAAGCAGATGATCCATCTACTGGGTCTCACAGCACATCCTCCCCAGAGCTACAGGCAACAGAGAGGAAGGCAGTGTGTGGGAGTAGCTGCAGTACACACCATTGAGAGCCAGCTGGGTGTGAAGCACACCATCGAGGACCAGCCAAGTGTGCAACACACCACCAAGGGCCATCCGGGTGTACAGCACACCAGCTGGGTGTGCAGGGGCTCCCACTCTGCTACACTGACAAGGAGGAAACCTGGCCTCTAAGTACAATAAAACAGAGCACAGGGTCCAGACTTCATAACATATGATAACATCTCAAAATTCCAGGCAGATTTTATTTTCACACGCTTGCCCAGTGACTTCAATGTACCTCTGAAGCTTTGTGTTTTCTTCCCTGTGGGGGCTCTGTGGGAAAGGTAGCTTTTATTTATGGGTCCGTCTGCTCCCCTAAGTCTCTCTTGTTCATCTTATCTGGGGAAAAGTCCAGGGATGGAGCGATAGGCCTCTTGGGTAGATAATAGGCTGAAACTGTTCTGACTAAATTAACTACATGACTCCTAAGTTCTACAGCCACCTCTTCCTTACTGACAAGACAAGCACTCCATTTAGAAAAGAAGAAACCACAGCAGGCCCACTCTGCACTAGGCAAGAGCAGACCCCATTTCCTGGAACTTACTCTTCTGTCTCTCCCTGCATCTTCCTTGTGTCTGCTGTAAATCATCCTTCAGATCCAGCTCAGCAGGACTGCTGCTCCTTCGAACCAAGATCTTCAGACAAAAAGAAATGCTGCTTTCATTACCAGAAAGGTGAAACTTTTACCCGACTCTTAAGTTCCTAGCCTATTGTTAAATAAAAGAAGCAATAATAGTAACGAAACACTGAATGGTGTTTTCCTTTTGAAGAATGCATTCACCAGCTAGTATAATTAAGTTATACGTTTCTCAAGATCTGAAACTCCAGTTCATATTTTCTACTGACACAGCTGAATGGATATACCAAGAAGGAATGCCAAATCCTGTGGAAGTGGTTTATTTTGAAGTTCTATTTGCTTCTCTAGTCAAGTGCACACACAGTCCCAAAATTCTGCAGGAGGCCTGAGCCCCCTGTGAATGTTTAGGCAGGAGAAACACATACTCTACCCAGACTTCCAAAGGGCTGCCCAGAACCTTCCTAGTTAATATACTACAGAATCTTCTGAGCACTGGTAAACACGGGGCCTTATGTTAAACACAAAGGATTAAGAACAGGAGGCAACCTGCATCTTCTAGCAACTTACAGTTTTCTTGGAGGAACAAAACATACACAAACTATACAAAATAAAATAATAATGTTCATAAGTAAAATAGCCAAATAAAGCCTGTGAAAGGTATGTAAAATAAAGTGTTACCTTAATCAGTTGACAGTTACAGGAGAGCGGTTCAAGAAGGCAACAGACATGAAGTGGTAGAGGGAAGGCAGGAGGGAACTCAAAGCAGGAAGTACGGACTGGCAATCAGCAAGTTCTATGTGCAGAAAAGGGAGCTGATTATAGCAGGCCATGCAGAACAGCCAGGAGGAGGAGGAAAGAGAGGAGAAACGCAGATTTTGTTAAAGAAGCAGTGGCCAGGGAGCCTGTAACAAGAGGTTTAGAACTCTGGACCTAACACTGACTGCATGAGCAACTGTACCTTATGGACAGTAGCTAAGTGTGCTTAACCCATAACCACAAGGACAGTCCCAGCACTTGTGCCTGTGGTGCGTGCGGGAAGACAGGGCTGCTAATGGAACTGCCAGAGCAGTAAATGAGCAGGGAAGGAAGGAAAGAGAAGAATGCTGCAGTGGAGGACTGCAGCTTTCCACAGCATGTGAGCAAAAGAAGGTTGTCACAGAACCATGAGAACGACGGTGACAAATGAAGGCAGAGAGAAAAGTAGAAAGGACAAATGTTGAGAATTGTTTATGTCTTTAGGCTGAATAGTAAAAGGCAACGTTCATTAAGTGGGGGGGGGGGGAGAATGATAGGACAGAGAAGATAGTCAGGAATGAGATACAAATTCAAGCTTTAGGATATACAACAAAAAAACATACAATCCCCAAAGTCCTGAGATTCAGGAGTCATTTAAAGCAATTAAAAAGAAAGGGAGAAAATGTATAATTATAGTTACTTGTCTATAAAGAATCATGAATAAAGTATTTACAAAATTCATGGTATATGAAAAATTATTACACAGCCTTAATAAACAGTGATTTATATCAAATGATCCAAATAGAAATAGGCTCATCTTTCCTTAACTACAAAGTAGAATGTTTTTGCTTCCAATGTTGGGGAGACAAGATGCCCTCCAAGTGTAGAAACTCATGACACTTCATTTGCACACTGGGGCTCACAGGAAGCAGATCTTCATGATCCCTATGCTGTCCTCTTAGGAGAACAGAAGGAACAGAGCTCAGGGAAATCCAATGACCTATTGTGTAAAGTGAGTGCTATCATTGCTAGTGGCAAAGGACTGAGAAGCAGGATCACAGTGGCACTTCCTGATCCCTTGAAGATGAAAATACAAATGCTGTCCTGAAGAGTCCTTATCAGTTAGACACTCTGGGTTCCCACAGATTCCATCAGCCACAAGAGTAACTCACAAGAATCAGCAAACAACTCGGGAACAAACCACCATAAGAGCAGCAAAAAACTCCAGACAGAATTAGACTCCAGAGGATTGCAGCAAATCAGATAGAGAATGTTGAATTAGGATTTGTGAGCATTTTAAAGGTGTAAAATATGAAAATAATAAAAATGGCCAAATAACAAGATATACTTAAAAGAATACATTTGAACTTAGAAGCGAAAGTACACTTGTGAGGTAAAAAAAAGTAACAAAACACCACCTCAACAGAACCTTGAAAGCCCAAACCTCCTCCAAGCAGAGAAACAGATCCATAGGAAACTGCTTGCATTCTGAAACTCACAGGAAGTACCTCCAAAGCTATCTCCTAATGTCAGATTGACTGACCTGGTGAAAGACAGAGTATGTCCACAGAGCCAAGGAGAATGGACAATATGAAGAAGCTTAGGAGACAAGAGGGGCAGGATAAGCCAGTCTAGTATTATTTCTATCTAAAATTCTGGAACAAAAGAGAAGATTGAATCAAAGGTGACTATTTGAAGGAATGATTACAAGATTTCTCCAAAAGAACAGAAGAAAAGTAACCACAGATGTACAGACATAGCATATACCAGAATGGGCAAATGCATATGCCAAATTAAATCTATACCTAGCAGTCAAACTTAAAATCAAGGACAAAGACCAGCAAGAAACAACCAGACAGGATGGAGAGAAGGCATCACAACAGCACCAAGGAAAGACAAGAGTACTAGAAAGAAAAACTACCTTCCATTAGAAGAGGCAGAGAGGAGGAGAAGGAAGCAAACTGTGGTAGTTAAGATGCTGTGGTTCTGTTCAGAGACAAAACACCTGAGGAGCAAAATCAAGGCTGATATGTCCAGGAAACAGAATATATGACAGAGATGTGGCCTTTCAGATAAAGGAAAAACAGATTCAATAAATAAGACCTCAGGCTAGGCGGTGGGGGGGGGGGGCATGCCTTTAATCCCAGCAGTTGAGAGGCAGAGGCAGGTGTATATCTGTGAGTTCGAGGTCAGCCTGGTCTACAAAGTTATTTCCAGGACAGCTATGGCTGTTACACAGAGAAACTCTTTCTCAAAAAACCAAAAATAGAAAATAGATAGATAGAGAAATGAGACCTCTAACAAGCATTTGGGAGAGGGGTTGGACCATCCCTCCTTCATTAATCAAGAGCCACCTCCAGGAGAATAAAAGACTTGAAAGTGTGGAGCAAAAGTGAAGCATTTTATAGAATAAAAATAAGGGAATAATTTATCCTTTTGTAGCTGGAATGCTTTAATCCATAAAATTCTACCATGATAAAAAATATAAAAAAAAAGAAGGATATGTATTTACCAAAGACACCAGAGTGAAAAACAGCCACACACAGAAGATGTCTGTTACAAACATAATCAAAATAAAATCAGTAGTCAGTGACTATTCAGATACAAGTAAAAGAAAGGAAAGTAAATGACAAAAGCCATCAACTTGCCTTTCACAGATGAAATATAAACAATCAACATGAAAGCTTTAAACCTTATTAGCAATCTAAGAAATTCAAATAAGATATCCCACTTCCATGTGGTTGACCCGCAAAAATTTCAAAAGTCTGACAAAAGAAAGTGCTGGTGAGACTCTTTACATTGCTGGCAAAGATAAAACAGCTACAAACATTTGGGAAAGGAGCATTCTCATGTAGAGAAGAACAATCTTTGTATAATTTATTTGTCTATGGCTAGACAGTCACATAGAGAAACATTTGAACATGGAGAGATATTGAGGAAAGTCTGAGAAAGTCCACGGCTATATCTTTCAGAAAACTAAAATACTGGAAAGAATCAACAGAGGAATAGAAAAATAAGTGATATATTCATACTGGAATATCACACAGCAGAGAAAACTCAGATGAATCAAGTACTACAAAATACCATGTGGATATTCTACAGACATACAACTGAGTGAAAAAAACAACAGTGCCCACACAGATTTCAGAAACTTCAGAAACTAAGTAATATATTGTTTGGAGCCACATACATGTGAATGTATGTAAAACACAGCCAACACCATGCCACTGTGAAGGGAGGCAAAAGCAAAGGACTAAAAAACAAAACAAAACTGGTGGCCAAAGCAACAGAACCAGAACTGTTCTGGCGCTTGGGCAGGAATGGGTTCATCTGGATCTGCTTCATTACGAAAAGCAAGATCTATACAGAAAAGCTGATGCGTGTCTTTCTGAAACCCAAAAACACAGGAACTCAACTCTGCTCTCTTCCAAAGAGGTGGGAGCAGGGAAGGAACTCGTTTGTTCTATATCTAAGCTTTCTATAAATATATACTGTTTTAAATCACAAACAGAGGTTTATCTGAAAGAATGAGTTATAGGCCATTTCTTCTTTATGTTTTATATTTTGTTTTTTTAAATAAATGTCTTTTTTACAAAATAAAAAAAAACACAAAATCTTTAGGAATACTGTGTCAGGTAGGGAATCTAAACTGAAGAATTTACAGGCAAGTACACCTGCTCAAAGTGAACTGGACAACATGAGACCAGCCAGTAAATTCTATTTCATGCTACCTCACCCCCATTTTTGTAGAATGACTGTATTTTACACAGAAAGCAAGTACAACCTTAAGTGACTTAAAGATTATTTGGACCTATAATCAATCTAAATGGGAAAATATTAAAACTATCAGCAAAAAATCCATTATTATGGTATAATTTATGCTTGGTTATAGCAACAGAGAGATTTTCTCTAGGAAATCTTACTGTTATTCCTTCATGTTCTCGTTTCACATGTTCCTTACTCTCTTGAAGAGACTTGGGTTCTGAAGAGCTCAAATTCTGTGAATTTTCTACCTTTTGACCTAGAGATAGAAGTAAAAATGATAAAATGAATGTTTTGGAGGGTAAAATAGGAGACAGACAGACAGACATGTAAGCAGGCAGGCAGACTGGCAGAGGCAGAAACAGATAGATAAACCATGCATCTAGATATCATAGGCTATACACATGAATTATGGGTCTGCAGCATCTCCAGCCCCAATCTACACAGAGACCTGGTCTATAGCCCACAGATAGCTTCAGTTGGAGCAAATGGAACACTGTTCACTGTGGCTCATAGGGGCACTTAGTCCACTATGCTGGACAGGGGCATATGACACATCACCCTGGGGAGGTGGGCTTGGGGACGGCATCTGACAAAAGATCTGCCTGGGTTGGCCTGTGAAGCAACAGGAAGGGAACAACAGGACAGCTCTGGGTTGCCTGAATAGAAAGACTAGCACGAGAAAGCAAAAACAGCTTCAACGATTTAAAAGGGGATACTGCCACATAGCCAGCAAAGATTTAAGAAAAGATCATAAAAGCATCTGAAGAACAATCTGCAGCCAATAAATTTGAAAGAAATTAACAAACAGAACCAGTTTCTAGAAAAACATCAAAATCAAATTCAGAAAATCAAAGTAGTATCATAGTCCTTTAATTTAAATTTTTACTTGGCAAATAATGCATGTTTATCTTATATAACACGCTGTTTTGAAATCTACATACTTATATAAATCATCTTAAGCAGCATATGTACTATGACACACACCCACATGGGCAGAGTACTTGTCTCCTCTTGGCCAGGCATAGTGGTACATGCCAGTAAGCTAGCCCCCAGAGAACAGGGAGTGTACTGCAAGTTCCAGGCCAGCCTGGGCTAATGGAGACGCTGTTAGAAACCAAGCAATGCTTTCTGAGCTCTTCAGAAAGGAAGCACACTGTACTGTGCACTAGAACCCTGGAGCTTTTCTTCTCTCAGGTGAAGTTTGTTAAAATCTGAAAGGATTTGAAAACCCTTTTTATATGAAAACATCAATCAACTGGTGGGTTCTCTCAAATATTTGAGGGATATTTTTTTCTTTGTTTCTCCTAGTAGTTCTCAGAATTAAACTCCTGGACTCGTATATGCTAAACAAGTATTCTACCACCAAGTATATAGCCCTATCCCTAATAATCCACACAAAAGCCTTTAAGGAGTAGAAAATTTTCAGATAATATCTTTTCTCAGCTTTATTTTCTGCTATAATTTCTTATTTCAAGAGGGTTTCTAAGGAAAAGTTTCCCTCCTCGTTTGCTGACCCTGATTATTAGAAGACACAGGATAACCTGTTGATAAACAAGGCAGGATGTTTTCTGAATGATTCATGGAAATAAAGTGACTGACCTATGGAACTAAAGGCAGCACATTTACTGACGCTGTACACGTTGAAGAGTGTTTTTTCACTATACAATACACTACTCTCTGTCTGCAGCTTCAGTAACAACTGACTCCCTCCTCCCCTTCCACAACCTGATGCTGCAGAAAGCTAGACCAACCCAATACATGTTCTAGGGATTTTTCTGACCTCAGTGAAGCCTGCGAGTTGCTAATAAACTTTCACACAGCTGGTCAGCCTTCGTGCCCACTTCGACCCTTCAGCTCTTCCCAATGCCTGACCCTCAATGCCTCTCGTGCTTCCTACTGCAAAGTTTCTCCACTTTGGGAACTCTCTGTCTCTCCCTCTCCAGCCACTTCAGACTCCTCTCTAGTTTCCAGTCACGCCAAACTTGAGGAGTGTGTATCAGATAAATATGTTAAATAGGAAGAGTTTCACTTCCAGAAGTCACATTTTTACAGTCAAATGACAAGGTCACTACCTGGGCTGGGGAGATGGCTCAATGGCAAAGTGCCTGCTGCACAAGCATCAGGACCTGAGCTTAGATTCCCCAGGCCATGTAAGAAGCTGGATGAGGCAGCATGGGGCTGCAACCTGGGGCAGAGCAGGGGGAGGTAAGAGGCTCCTTGGAGCTCACAGGTAAGCTTTCACACTAGCGAAAAGGTCTACTTCAAAATAAATAAAGAAATAAGTAAGTTGAAAGCCATCAAGGAAAGATAGTTCAGGTTAACCTCTGGCCTCCAGACATATGCACATATACACACACCCACACTAACAACACATACACAACATGCAAGACCCCTTCTTCCTTGAAGCAGATATTTAAATAAATGTAATAAGCAACACCACCTGCAGCTTACCCCTATCCCAAGCCCACATCTATAGCTTTCACTAGTAACTGAGGACTCAGTCAGCACCAGGGTAACTACTCCTTGTACTTGGGAGGCAGAGGCAGGAGGAAACTTGTAAGTTTGAGACCAGCTTCATCAACAAACTGAGCTCCGGGGTATGGGAGGAGTGGGGGAGAGGGAGGGAGAGAGAGAGAGAGAGAGAGAGAGAGAGAGAGAGAGAGAGAGAGAGAGAGAGAGAGAGAGAGAGAGACCCTGTCTCAAAATCAATCAGTGGATCAGACAAACATTAAGATCCCACATACCTTGAGAAGAATCTGAGCACAAAGGCTCAGTGATGTCAGAGGTGCTGCTGCTCCGGGGGACCTGCTGCTGTCCCACCACAAGATAATCAGAGTCGGCTGTGGGTGTACTCTCTGCCTGCTGGAATTCCTCCACTTCTGGAAGCATTAACACAAAACACAGGACTGTGGTTGGCGATTTTTTAAAAAGCATTTCACACTTAGCTGATTTAAATTAAGTTTCATATAGTTTTTAGAAGCCAGGCTACAGTAAAATAATCTGCATGCAAGTCACCAAACATCCATATTTATTAACACTAAGATTCCGCTCCATGATATGTTTTTCAAGCTACAATTAGCCTTCTGTTTTCCAGGTGAAGGAAAAAGGGTGAGGGAAGAAAATCACACACACATAAAAAAAGGTCAATAACTCTGAGTCATTTGAAATTTCCTAGCAGGAAGGGTAACTCAGCCATGTTGGAAATGCATAGACAGATAAATAATACTTGAGAAAGCACAGTTGGAACCCCCCAACATTAAATAAAGATGAAAGGAAACAGGAATTCCAACTGTACTGTTCCTTCTAACAGCTAATGCACAACTGTGCAAAATAAAATGCTATTTAAACCTCATATTACCATGTGCAGATCTGAACTAGTCACTAAGCACAAAAATGATCCACGTGGTATAAAATGGAAAACCAAAGATAATTTTGCTAATATTTTACATCCTCTATTTCCCTGGAGATGGGTTCCCTTCTAGCTCATTTCTAAAGCACAGAGTTCATATTAGGACCAGCCACAGCACCCTACCCACTCACCCTACCACTCACCTGAGATCTGTAGACTCAGGATTGCGCCATCATCTGCCTAGATCATCAGAAAAGCCTGCTAACTAGCTACTGTCTCCTTTCTGCTATTCTCTACATGGCTGTCCAAGAGGCCCCTCTAAAGTGAAGGCGCAACTGTGTCTGCCATTAGTCCACCTGGCCTGTCTCAACTCTACTTCACAAGTTGCTCCCCAATCATCATTTAAGAGCTCCCTCTCTCTCTAGTCCCAGCAATATTGATCCTCTTGGCTCCTGCTGTTCTCTCTCTCTCTCTCTCTCTCTCTCTCTCTCTCTCTCTCTCTCTCTCTCTCCTGCTCTTCAGTCCCCTCTGCTAATCTTACCCAGGTCCCCTATCCCTCACTGTAGTGCTGCACCAAGTACAAACCACTATACTTCTTGCTATACATTCAGCATGCAAAGTCACTGCTCAGTTCTACACTAGACTCCAAACTCACTGATGCTATCATAAAATTTCATATCCCTACACCCATATCACCATATTTTCCAAAAATAAAAAATTAAGCAGTAAAAGTTTTACTACTTTTAAGAAGAGAGTTCTCAAAACTTAATCTATATTATCTAAATTGGCTATGTCACTGGTTTCTCATCTGGAATGGAGATTCACTGCCAATACAGCTCATTCACCTGGACATAACCCACAGTAAAGGCTCACTCCAGCTAAGGAGATGTGCGTACACAGGATGATTCTGAGTTTAATGTATGGGATTTCCACAAAGGTTGTTGCTCTGCTTTTTCCTTCCCAAATGAAAATTCTGTTTTCTACTACACTAGTGTAATTACAAGGCTCAAATCTATGAGCTTTGTGTGAGTCATAACTATGAATCAAAGTTCTATCATCTTAAAACACAGTTTAAAGATGGATGCTTAATGGGAACCTGAGAGAACCTAGGCTAAGAGAGCATGAAGAGACAGTTTCATCTTTCCCAGGCCATCTCTGCCTACTGCTTCTCTTGAGCAGCAAAGAACTATTCACTTTTTCCATAAAGGACACGCAAGGCATATGTGCACATTTTAAGTCTACCTATATATCCCAGAGCAAAGACTAGGCTCTTTTTGCAAGTCTTCTAGACTCTTTAGCATCAGGCCCCTCAACACTATGGGACCAGCTCTTCTAGTTACCTTTTTATTCTAATTTTGCAAGATGGCTAAATGAAGATACTGTATTTGTCACTCCTGTATCAGTAGAGGGAGCCCAAGAGCTTCCTAACAATCTGAGAAATAATTGGCCAGGGCCCATTTTTGTGGACAAAGGGAGGAGTGGTTTTTTTTTTTTTTCTCTTTTCTCTGAAGCCTGGTGCCAAACACTAATGGATGCCAGTTTCTGGGTTCTGAGCAGAAGTAAATAAGAGCTGAGCCAACACTGGCAGCATCTTTCTAAAGATAAAGAACATCGCCATCTGGCGGGAAGCAACACAGCCACAGCACCATGGCTTCCAAATTAGAGTGTCCCCACTGGTCCTCAACACAGCAGACGGAGGACAGGAGCCTGCTACCACCAGCTGTCTGCCTTCCCAACAGGCGGGCCTAATACATCTTTTAAGGCTTTGTTTTTGCAAAACTGTTAAGAGGGACTTCTCAGATGGAGATAGTCCAAGGCTGTAGAAAGAACCGGAAATGGCAGTGATGGAAGAATGAGAGACTAGAGTGGAAAAAAGAAGACAGCCACATACCTTAGCGTTCTGTTAGGGTCTACACTTGAAGTTGACTGTCAATTGAGAAAATGTGTAAAAAAGAATTTACAATTATTCTTATGTCTTAATATAAATCCAATTCGCTGATTTGAAGTTGCACATTTCATGGACTTTTGTGTGTGCCACACTATCTGTATAGAATAAGAGCTCTATGCAAATGGATAAGAGAATGACACTTGAACGCCTTTTCCTTCCTAACGGTTCTTGAGCTCCCTCTGCTGACATGTTGTTGTCGAAGAAAGCGTTGGGCTAAGGCTGCTCCCATTCTACTGTGTCCTGATGAGCTGCTCTTTTGTAACTAATGAAAATGATTTTAACACTGGTATAAAATAGAAAGGCTTGGATTTGTCTGTCAAACAGAAAAGGAACATCTGAGTTACATAACAATTGTACAATAAATCTCAGATTCGATGCATCCTGTTTCACATGTCACACAATTTCTGTTTCAATCACTTTGAAGTGCTGAATTCTGCCTCAGAGTCTAAGTTCATTTATCTTCTGTGAAGTCCAATAACACCCAATTTAAAAGGACTAACTTTCCTGTCTCTTGAGGATGTAGTTACTCAACACCATCACTAACCCACTGTTTTCTAAAGCTCCATTGAAAACATCAGCAAAATGATCATAAGGACCGCTTCTCTTCCCCACAAAGAGTCGGCATGACTGAACTAAATGTGCCAGCTCTTCCGTTAGCTTCTATTTTCTCCAGATGTCTGTCTCCTTTTTACTCACTATTTAATTGCAGACTTCCTTATTCCATCTTATTAAATGAAGCAAGGCTCTGTCTCCAAAAAACAAAATACTCTTCCATTTAACTCCTGCACAAAGCTGCACAAGCAAAATTAGAACGTAAGGTCCTAGCTTGAAAAACACCAATCATGAAGCCAACTTGCCTTCTAAAAGCTCAGGAAACTAGCTATTTATCACCTTAGATGTCCACAAGGTAAGCTTCTGAGAGTAAGTTAGTCCAGGTTCTAACAAGAAGCACATTCATGGAGCGTATGAACAAGGCACAGAAGCATCTAAGCAAGGCTTGCCCTAATGTCCCATAGCGTAAGATAAGGGAAGACAGTTAATCTGCTAGTTATAACCATTCCAATACTCCCCAAAGAAAAAGAAAAATCTACCCTTGTGTAGCATGAAAGTACTATAGATTGATCAATGCCCCAACACAAAAAGCAGATAACAGTGTAAGACAGAGGAGAGGGACTGTTCTCATGAACGAGAAAGAGGACTCCCCAGCCGGCACGCCTACTTCCCAGGGGCAAGTTTGTTTCTCAATGCAACTACTCAGATTAATGGAAGTGGGTTTTTTGATTCTCCTGAAATTCAAATACCACTGCTTTCTGCATCTCCAAATCTGCTGCTATTGGTTCTATTATTATAATTTTGTTGGGATGACAGCTCACACAGATTAGAAACCAAAACAAGGACCACTGCCATCAAAAAAAAAAAAAAAATTAGCAACCACTGAAACAGTAAAACAAAAAGAAAAGCAAAAAATGTTTAACTTGTGGCCAGAAAGGAAAATTAACAGATCTGCTTGATATTTAGCTACAGTTTAGAAGGAGATACCCATCCACTCAGAGATAGGCCAGAACTCACTCAGTGCTGCAAACTGCCAATCAGGAAGGACATCTACTCCCAGGGCAGTAAAAACTTGCCTTGGCCTAGTCTACTACTAACAGGACAGTCACAAGGGACAGCGATATCAATGGAACTAATAAAGGAAGCCAGGGTCAGACTGAGAAGACATTCCCTACTGTAGCTGTCAGATAAAATGGTGGCACCAGTGTCTCAGAGTTGCCCTGCTACAAAACCAGGAGTGAAGATGGCAAAGACAAGAAACCTGGTCCAGCCTGCTCCACTTTACACCCCTACAGGCTTTGCTATATTTGCATGATTGGAATTTGAGGCTTGACTATCTTCTGGTGTGGGCTGTCTCAGCACAGTATTTAGCAGCATCTCTGTCTTCTACCCTCTACACCAATAGCACCATCTTACTGTGATAACCCAAAATGTCTCCAGATGCTGCCAAATCATCTCTGACTGACAGTTACTGCAGCAAATCACTCAATTTCTGCTGGAGCCATGAACGCACACATAAGAACCAAATATTTGAGTAAGTCAAAAAGCAACCCTGAATAAGAACAAAACATTTTAAAATGAAGCTATAAATAAGAAGGAATTTTTCTGAGAACATATTCCAGAAAAACTAGTGAGAAAAAACCTAAGTGAAAAAGAGAGGAAAGAAAACTAGACTAAAATAAAACTTTTCACATTAAAAGATTTCTTTTTGGTGTCAACCAGCCAAACATATAGCAAATTCTTTCAAAGACCTCTTCAATTACTTAAAAGAAGTACACTTTCTGAAAAATCTGATCCCCAAGCATTTACTGCTCAAGCAGCAACTTAACTGGTGGTGGCCCTTTTTAATGCCATTCTCGCTGTTTTAACATTCAGTGTTCACAAGAGAGTTTTCTAGGCAACAGTATCAGTTAAAAATAACACTTCCCTCCTGGTATCTTATTATGCTTTAATTCTGCTTTGTCGAACTACAATGGTGCTATAGTGTTTATGCTACAAAAACTGTAGTTAGGCCATTCCCAATATTTAAAAATTCCTAACCTACATGTCAGAACTCAAAATGTAGAAGAAATATGAAAACATTTCCCTCTTAATTAAGATCTAGTTCATCTTAAAATGACTGAAAATATCTCTTTGTGGATATAATAGCAGAAAGTAAACTTCTTTTGAGGAGTGACTAGGAAGAACATGAGAAAACTTGCTTTTGCTACTACAACATCCTCCCTTTACAGCTGGCACAGGGTAATTAAATTACATACGGTGGTTAGTACACAGGGTGGCATCTTGATGCATGGACAGTGTGGGCAATGTGACATCAGACCAGGATAACTAGTGCATTTATCTCTCTCACCATTTATTTGACAAGTTCATTCAAAACACCCTACCCTGGCTATGTCAAGATACACAATGGTTTATTATTAACTACATTCATCTTACTGTGCTAGGCACTATAATATCATCAGAAAAACACACACAAGAACTAAATCCAGTTTCAACTGGGTGAAATCTAAGAACAAAAATGTTTTAGGAATTAGCAGTTTAGCTTTTTTCTTGTTGTGTTTTAATTAAAACCTCAATTATCAGCATGAATCTGATAACCAGGAGATTACAGAATTTTTGGCTACCTAGTTGCTACTAAACATTAACTATACAAAAACAACCATCAACATCTTTAAAAATTAACACAAGTGAAAAGGGCAGTCTCCTGAGTGTGACTCGGGGGGAGTTAGGGCAGGAGAGAGAAGCCTGAGGACATGGATGGACACACAAGACAGCATTACAGTACCTGACAGCCTGTGAGAGCAAGAAGAGTAAGAGAGACCAGGGAAGAGAGCGCTCACGGTATGGAGGAGGAGCGGGACGCTTTTAGTGGCAGGCAAAGCCTCAGAGAGGTGGACACAGTTGCTGATAGACTGGCTTCGCTTAGCTTCCAGGAGAGATAAAGTAACATTACATCAGAGCACAGCGAGACCTTTCACCATTTCTAAGTTCTTATGGTGCTGCAATTACTTTAAACATTTAAAGGAAGCCATTTTAAGCATTAAAAAGAAGTCAGTAAAATCAGAGTACTTAATCACAGTCTCTAAATACAGCCAACTTTCAGCCAAGCGCTGATGATGTTTTAGAATGGTTACTCTACACAAAGAACTTATTTCAGTTGGGAATGCTTCATGCATTACCCTTCCTTCTGCTGCTGTATATCAGAGTGTATCTAAATGATGTCTGGGTTGCTTGCTGAAGCACATCCCATTATTACATTTTTAGTACAGTAGTATCTGTTCCTAACGGTACACATACAAAGACCACAGTGAGAAATAGAAAATCTGATCCAAGACAAAACAATTTCTATTAAGCAACAAATAATTCAGAAATTGAATTACTGAGAGCTGACTGTATTTAAAAGCTAACCACTTAGTGAACTAAATGTCACAGAAGTTTGTGAATATATAAATCAGATATTTTATTAGATATCTATGGAAACTCTTTTTATATTGTATTTCACATTTAATAAGCCAAAGTTTCTCAACTTTCAATTTTCTCATACATTGTTGGTTAAATAAACATTTAATAAAAACAAAGAGAAAGAGAGCGTACTTCAAATTAATAAAATCGAATCTTTCCTTAAAATCAAAGTACAAAGGATTATTTGTTATATTATTATTTTATGTACCTCTATATGTGAAACAAAACTATACACAATAGTGGCACACTTGCAAAAACGGAAACAAACTTTTAGCTTTGTCCCTTCCCCTATTCTTTGCTATCAGCATCTCCAGCAATGAGATTATTATGTAACTCGTGTGTGTGTAAGATAATATGTAAAGGGCAACAACCATGTAAACGTCAAAGTATAAAAGATTTGTTTATCTCAAGATATGGGCAATATTTTATTTGAGCACTTTTTAAAGAACTTTCCCTTTATAAATCAAATGATTGCACATTTTCCCAAAATGGATCACCATGCATTTTAAAAATGTAAAATACTGGCTGTTTTATGTGGCAATTACGACTGACTTTGATCACTATCAGGTTATAATCTGGATTTTCACCATCACTGACACCCAGGGCCAGAGTTATCTTTCCATGCCAGGCTGCTTCAGTTACACTCTGGTTCTCTGGTGTCACCATAGCTGCTTTAACTAACTGAAATCTGTGGGGTGAATCGTTATGTGAATATCTTAACCCGCTCTTAATGAGATGCAAGAAACAAAGTCACTTTTGAATGGCTATCCCACAATTACTGCTAATTGTTACTAACTCTCCCTAAGAACAGAGAACTATTTCAGTGAACTTCCACACTTAGAGAAACTCCTCTATACACTCAGACTATAGGGGAAACACTCTGGACTTTGTTAAAAAGTAAGAAAAGAAAACTAAGTAAAATTACCCATGGATAATATTAAAGTCTTATTAAACTGCAAGGAATACAAAAATCTTCAATGACTATTAATAAGTAACAACTGATTCACAACACTTAGCATTTTAAAAGATATAAAATAGGAAATGCATCTATATGCCTGCATACATGTGTATATATAAAGCATAAATATAATAGACTTGTATAAACTGACAGTTTTCATTGTCTTTCAAAAATAAAACAGATCTAGGCTTTTAAAATTTAGTTACTTCTATAAAAGTCAACCTTAGAGTTTTAAAGTACAAATTCCACAAATATCTTTACAAAACTTTTGGAAAATGTCCAATGTCACATGGCCCTTCAAACACCTGAGAACATTTTGAAACATAGCCTGCCTTTCCTGATTGTTTTCTAAAACATGCTGGTGCTTCTACTGTACAGTTAGTTTAAAATACCTGGTGGAAATTAAGATTTATGGTATCATATGGAACATGCATGCATCTGCTGCTGACCAACGCGTATAAATAAAAAGCAGTGTGTGGGGATTAGTGCTTATACTTGGAATTCAGGGGTGCGAAGGCAGCATAAGCACAGCTTGAGAAGGACGCTGCCTTTACCACATGCTTCTGATCGCTGTCACTGAAGGGTTCCATGACGGCAGGGAAGGCTGTAGAAGTTGAACTGAGACAGGAAGTCAGTGGGCATCCTCAGTGCTGAATGTTTTTTGAAACTGAGTTTCGTTTTAGGAGACAGAATGAAGGAAAAGAAATAGAATAGGTGGTGGAGACAATTAAGAAGACTATTACCAATAAATGCTAAGGGATAAATAATGAGGATGTTACAGGCACTGTCAACAGGATGCTAAACCATCTATATCAGGCTTTTAACAAACAATGAACAAAATATGTTAAACTCAACAAATATTTGTTTTATGGCCTGAGGAACCTATGTAAGCTTTTCTGAAGCTGTTGACTTCCAACTCTAATTGCATGGTGCTGCTGATGAGAGAAACTGTAAGAAACTGAGATAAAGGTGGTTTCAATCCTACATCAGAGTACGAAGGGAAGAGAGAACCTTATAGCCTTTGTTCTGAATATCAGCTTCCCTTTTAAAGATTTGTCTCTTGCCATAGTAAAATGTAACAAAGCTGTCTGATCACCCTCAACCAAGTAACAGTACTAGTTCAAATAGACTGTAAAAGCAGCATCTATAGGCATAGGACGTTCAATGTTTTTAAAGAAGTAAAAAGCGAGAATGTCTCCGTTCATTCCTAAAACCAAGTGTCACCCTCCTTTCCTTTGCTGGAACCAGTTATCGCACACTCTACAAGGCGCAGTGCCTAGCAACGGCATCACTGAGGCTACAGGAGCATTTATCATGCTCCCTTCCACAGTAGAGACTTTAGAAACAAATAATAAAACCTGAGGCTTCAGAAGTAAGCAGAACAGAAAGTTTAAAAGGTATTGACAGATTTCATTTAATAAAAGATCTAATATTTAAATTCCGAGTAGAACTTTAAAATACTTATTCCTATAAATTTACTTAAATAGCAATTAGTTTTGTTTAATGATATTTAAGCAAGTATTTACCAGTTGCTTTTTGGCGAACAATATTTCTGGCCTTCTCAACTCCTGGTGCTCCAGATGTGGTAGCACTTCTGAATCTCATTGGCTCTGTCATATCAGGATGGCTACGCCAGCTGAGAGAAAAGGATCTACCCACAGCGGCCCCTTTTTGGGAATCTAGAACACAACCTAATAAAGGGTAAGAGGAGAAAAACAATCAAAAAGCTGAATTTAATGGCAATCATACAATTACAAATTACCAGCAGTAAAGAAACGGCCTACGTACAACACTGCACCAGCAGATCCCCTGCTGCAAATTAAGTCCTGCTTCCTCGTGCTGCAGTTCAGGAAGATACATCAGTAACCTCAAAATATTTGATACCAAAGTATTTTTAATTCCTAGCAGCTTCATGAAAATTGTATCTTCATAGTATTTACTTCCACATGCAAAAGTACGTATTAACCAATCTTTCCCATTGTAAGAACAGTCAGTCATGCAAGAGAGATCCAGAAGAGAATAAAGACATCTAGGCTAGTGTGTATTTTTTTTTTTTTAAGATTCCTGTTTAGTTTCAACTGTGAAAAAAAAATAACTTGTTGCTAAAGCAATGTTAGAAAATTACTGCACTACATAGACTAAATCTAAACTAGGATTAAGCCATTCCAGTGGAATGCTATGAACATAAGCTATTTTGCTTCAGCTTCTAGCTGCTTTTTACTAACTGGGGCTTTGGCAAACCATTTTCAGACGTCAATAAACACATTGTAAGCCAGCCCCTAGCCCATGTATATGGTTAACACATCGCTAGAATTAATTCACATTTCCCTGTATCCACATCCTTTGTTCTCATTGACTCTGGATTTCATCATACTTTGGTAATAAAACTAAAGAAGTGAGACCTGAAAAACCTACTTCTGTAACGTTGTATTAACAAGCACATGCCAATCTGCTGGATGAAGCACGTAGCAGAGTCACAATCACTGCCTTGGCTGACAGCCAGTCAGTTCCTAGAAGCAGAGCAGCCTAAGTGGCCACAGCACAGAGTGAATCAAATGAAAACATGCAACCCAAGGTATCAGCTCATAAAATCAGACTAACAGTGACTATGTAAAGCTAGCGAGCCTTGGAGTGATTTGTCACATAGCAAAAACTAACTGATACAGTCTACAATAAGGTTATTATTACTAAAACATAATCTGTTGTGACCATGTGTAACTTGACAAAGCTTTGAAGGAAAGATGCCTTCCAGGTTCCAGAACCAAAGGAAGTTATTTGTCATCCAAGGAAACCCATTGTTTTTACCTCTGCACTCTGATTCTGTTTGATATAACCCTGAGAACATCAAGGTCATATCCAAAGTCATCTCCGCATGTTTCCCTAGCAAGCCCATAGGCTCCATAGAATGCATTCTAGCATTTAACCATACCCGCAGCTCCTTCCCACTTTATCCTATTTCCTTTTCCATTTAATATGTACCATACGCGTCTGAATGAGCAGCTCTAGTCTGCACAGTATAACTGGAGTAGACAAGTTAACTCAAGCACTACACTCCTTAGGAACTGTAATGAAGACAAGGGGATACCAACTGCAATCTCCAACAGGAACTTCCACTGTTTAATAACTCAAAATTATTACTTTTACTTCTGAAAACAGCTTAATAAAGCACAATAAAGCCAAGATGGGTCCAATCTCAAGCACTTTGAATTCCTCCACATTTTCCAGGGAGGCAGCAGAACAGATCTGAGTAGTACCTTGGGCCTGACTTGACTAGCTTTGATGTCAATCACTAGAAAGTCTTTGTATTTTGGGTTTTCTGTCTGTGACACAGAACTATCTAAAAGAGCTTTCATAATGATGAAGTCCATGTGCAAAGCACTGGTCATTGCTACTCCTGTTATCAGTACTTCTCTCTCATTTTTCTTCTTCCACAGTCTCTTTAGATAGTCACCAGTTTTAGTATTTAAAAAGACATGATGCAGCAGGGCGGTGGTGGCACACACCTTTAATCCCAGCACTCGGGAGGCAGAGGAAGGCAGAGCTCTGTGAGTTCAAGGCTAGCCTGGTCTACAGAGCAACTTCTAGGACAGGCTCCAAAGTTACACAGAGAAACCCTGTCTCAAAACACCAAAGACACTATGCAGCTAGTTCAGCTCATTATGAAATACAATGCATTAATGGCTTGTGTGTATAAACACCACTGCAGCTGTCCTAAAAAGCATAAATACCTTTGCCACGCTGCTTCTTCTCCTTCTGTTCACTTAATTTATCTAGAGGTAGGTTTGTCATCTCAACTCCGTACACAGTCCTTGCGAGCACCGCTGTCAAAGAGTCCATGATGTTGGACCACTCGGTGATGAGCTCCTCCCACTCTGTGAGGGACGACAGCACACCTAGAAAGTCATCCCAAAGCTCCCGAGAAATGTACACGCAGAGGTTTGCTCGGATCCAAGCCACGATAAGTGTCTGAAACCAACCAGATAGATGATTTTTAACAAAAACATTAATATCCTTTCATTGTTTTTCTTACTTTTGACCAACCGTAACGAGGATTTGAATTATGTTAGATGAATTATCTGAGGAAATATTATTCTAAAGTGCATGTCCTGTGCTGCTAATATAGGTAAGAACATAAAACCCTTTGTCCAGTGACTACTCAGCTTCTGAAGGCGGCTCTTTGCCATCACCAAAGAGGCTACGGCAGACATCTTCCTCTATGTGTAATCTTCTCAACTTGAGTACAACATGACTTTGAGCAGCTGGGCTTGATACAGAATCAAGACAACTCATTAAATGAGGCTTCCCTTTGACCTCAGTCCCCAATACCTTCAGTCCAACAGTATTTAACCAGCGTCACCTCCATCTGTGCTGTCTTCCAAGGGGGCATTCCTACCCCCACTCTGAGTTCCTTCTCAGAATCCTGTGCTTCTATTAAGCCAAACTATCCTGAGCTACATGCTGTATTTCTTCCTCCTTTTAAAAACCAACACACTCTCTTTGAAGTAGATATTCCCCTCTGCTTACAGCCATTCTCCCTCCTCTATTGAAGTCTAACTTTCCTACTTCCTCATCTCCCAGTCAGGTGGTTTTGAATTTTTCCTTCTGACAGCTCTTCACTTTCCACCTGGGTTTTGGTTATCCATTTCTATGGTTCCCCTTCCTTCTAAATGTTGTGTACTCTTTTGTCTTTATGTCCGGCACAGATCCCTTGGTTGGCTTCCTGATTATCCACCTGCTGTATTCAGGGCAGTCCAAAGGCACTTGTAGCACAACATCATGAAAGAAGTCAATCACTGATTACTAATTTTGATCTAAAATTGGATCAATTTTATTATTAGATCAGTATTTTCTATTATATGAAGATTATTAATTTACTGCTTTCTGGTGATAGTCTTAAACTTTTGAAGACATGATTTTAAAAATGTATAGACAGAAACTGGCATTTTAGCCTTAACAAAAATGCTCAGTAAAATATTAGGATAATAAAACTGACCCAATATTAGATCACTAGATATAATCTTAGTGGAGTAAGAGGAGAAGGCAGAGGCTGTAGAAGTCACTAGAAATCACCTCCCATTATGCTGCAGTTCTGTTAGCAGGAACAAAACCAGATGGCTGTCTTGGTGTAGTAAGACGTCAAAACTGGAAATCACTTTACTAAGCTATAAAAAATAAAGGAATGATGTGGTGGCACTTGGCTTTAGTTCCAGCAGAGGCAGGCTGTAAGTGCAAGACCAGCTTGGTCTATACAGTGAGTTCTAGGCCAGGTGAGACCTCTCAAATAACAAAAAGAAGAGAGAGAGAAAGGGATGGAGGTGGGAAGGAGGGAAAGAAGAAGGAAGGCAGAGGCGAGGTGACTTCTCGCAGTTTAGAGAATTTGTCATAGCCAATGTCACAAACATGTATATGGACCTATAAATCATCAACAAAATTCACAATTGGACATGGGGCAAAATCCTCGAAGCTAGTTGAGGGGGAATGGGATGGAGGAACACAGAAGGAGGACAGCCTTTCAATCGATTACCCTTTTCCAAAAGGAAGTGAGAGTGATGGTCTCAGCACTAGGTTGTGCTACTAACTTGGTTTGAGCCCTGCAGAGAGTCAGCTGGCCTTTCTAGAGTTACACTTCTCATCAAAGTCAAGGTCCCTCAGCACTGACACTCAGTGTTTAATTAGATTCAGCTCAGCCCAGGAACCACGGGAACACACCCCGCCTCAGCGACAGCAACTGATAACCAACCACCTCCTCTCCCCTAACCTCCCCCACTCTCAAGGACACTGAACACTGTCAAGTACTGGATCCTATTATAGACAGGAGAAGCCATGCTTCCTGATCACCTTCAGAACTTACATCATATTGTCTAACTAGGATTGAGAACAAGCTATAACATCACTGGAGGCAATCACCATTATTTGGTAGTTTTTTAAATGAGATAAATTCAACCATCATTAGAAGAAATTTTGTTAACCTAGATTATCTATATAACAGAGGAAAAATAAACACTACCAGGAAGAGTAGGAAAAAGGATAATGGCAACTTAAACTTAATTCTTTACCCTCTACTAGTTCTTTACTATAAAAAACAAAAACACAAATATCTAGCCATTTTCATCTGTACAACAACTGAATTAGTGTATCTTCACTATAATGTGTCACTTAGGGGACAACCATTTCCCTCCTCATATCTCACCCAAGGACATTGGAAGTCAACCAATGATTACAAATCTATAGCACTTCCCATGTTGTCCCCTCTTGACTGCAGAGCAGGCAGGGACACAGAAGATGAGGTGGTGCTCAAGGCCACCAAGCCAGCGATGCCAGGACCAGAGTCACAACCGGGATCTGTCAAGCTCTACGAAGTTCAGCCTTCCTCTACTCTTCCATGGTCAATTCTAAATCTAAGCATCCTTTTTTCTGTACTCATTTCCAAAATGCATTAGAATCATAAGCAATCAAGGGCCAAAAAATGGTACAAGAAAGATCTGATGAGAACACTCCACTAAGGGAATTCTCTCCTGACCCATCCCATCCCAACCCAAACAAACAAATACAAATAACAATTACAGAATAGATTCATTCTTAATCCTGCAACAAACACAAATTCACTTTCTAATTTCAACACACATAACAGGTACAAGGCCAGACAACTGGTGAAAATCAGGCTTGACACTGGCTTTAGCTCATGCCTACTTGACAACCAAGCGCCAGGACTGGGAGCTCAGGTGCTGACAGTGAGATGCTGCGCAGATAGAGCACAGTGCAGAGTGTCTGTATATCCATGCAGGCAGCAAAGTAGTAGCATCAACAAACTAGGTTGGTTTACTACAAACAAAAACAAAACCCATTAGTCAGAGTATAATAACACAAGCATATAATCCCTAGCACTTGGATGACTGAAGCAATAGAATTAAAAGTCTGGGCCAACCAAGGCTCATAGTGAGCCCTGAACTTGAAAAAAAAATTCAAATAAAAATGTATGTATTCTCCCATCACATATACCCATGAGCTGGGCAAGTCAGTCAAAGGAAGAGAGAACACCAGTGAGGCAAGTGAGCACATGCCAATTCCTTCTGCAGCCTCTACACACACTACCTATACTATATAAGTACTCTTAATATGTATCATCCAAAAGCCATGAATGGAGAAGAGAATGTTTCCTTTCTCAGGCATCATTTCAGCTCACGGTGCTCCCACCTATCAGATTACTCAAGGTCAGGCCTAATATAGAAGAATGTCATACATTTCCATAGTTTTGCACACTGTTCTTTTCTAGAAATATTAATGAACTTTATGAACCCTGTAAAAAGCTGTGTAGCCTGAGGCTAATTCCCTGGGCAACCCATCAGCTGGCAGCCTATGTATACTCTTGACCCTGTTCCCACTGGGGCAGAAAGTACTGGTACTTCTTCGGGTCTCAGCTCATACTGAGAGTCATCCAACCCTCCCAGATCCTGAGGTGCTCCTCCCTCTGTACCAATACTTCCTGACCTCTTTCACTAGAACATGGCACTGGCAAGCCAACACTTAAGAATCACCTGCTCAAACCTCACCCTCCAAACACAGCGCCCCTCCAGAGAGTTCTCCTTTCTCCTCCCTTCCATATCAAGAGCTCTTAGAAGTCATATCCACTATTGCTACCTCTACTTCCTGATTCAAGTAGACTTCAATTCTTTGGACATTCTCTGAACATTTTCAACCTCCCACATCTTATCAGATCCAAAGGTCACCTGGCTTTGCTTACTTCCCTGGGCATCTAGAACAATCTACTCTAGCTTTGCCCTCAGCAAACTGGGCCTCCCTGCTCAGTATCTCTGGCTCGCTCTCTTCTATCAAGCGCAGAGAAGCCTTCATCCTCCTATGCAAATGTTCTCTCTCACAGTCACTCCATCCAGTCCGAGGCTTTACATACAGTTACTTGACACAAGGATGGCCTCAAATTTACATGCCGTTTCCATATTTCTATTTATCCTGTAACTGTCAATCTAGCTTTCTCCCCAACTAGGATGTTCAACTCCTGTCATTCTCAAGAAAACCAAGAGGAAGGAGATGGTAGAAAGGGAAGCCTAAAAACCCCAATGTTAACTGTGAAAAACAGAACACAACATTTAGAACAAAGTTAAGAAGGAAAATTTCTAAAAATGCAAAGTTAATTTGATATAACATGTAAAATCTCAGTAATTAAAACTAATTTGCCAAGTCTGCTCTAATTCTGCATTTCCAGTGTTTAATAAAAAAGACTTACCCTGAAAAGCAACCCTGCCAAACTCTGGGCAAACAAGTCCTTTACATGCTTATCCTTTGGCTTCTGCATGACAGCTTCTGTTATCCTGAGAAGGATTTGCAACATCTGCTCCCTGGGCCACCCAAAATAAAAGCTCATATTAGTAATCACATCTCCAAAGCACTTTATAGGTATGGGATCTCTGCAGTCAGCAACACTGATAATCACATATTATCTCAAAGTATTAAAAGTCTAGGTGTCAGTTAGACAATAAGATCATATTTTATCCGCATAAACTACTTTATGTTACCACATTTCTACAAACATGCTTTCTACATCCATGCCAATTGGCAGGATGGCATCTTCCAGACATCTCCCAGCCTGACTTTTCTCTTTGCAGGAAGGAGGAAAAGATAGTTTTCCCCAGTTGGAGCAGCACACCAGGGCACTCACCAAGGGAATAGCTGTACCAGACAGAACTTATTCAGGACTCTGACTTTCTCCATCATTTTGTTACTTAACCTGTAGAGTCCCCCATCTGCCTTTGTAATAAAAACAAAACTGACTCTGGTCTTTCCTATGAGGACACAGGCAGTCAATAACACTGCATGACTGTGGTTCCTGGAGAAGGCAGGAGGAGTTTGGAAAGGTCAGGACTAAACACTGATGGGCAGTGTATTTGTGCCTGGTAGACCTTGCCTAAACCACAGAGCACACCTGGGACAGCTGTGGTCACCATAACTCGGTCACCATTTTCAGTCTTACAGAAGGGGACTTTACATAATAGGCTTAAAGAATCAACATCAAACTGCTAATTATGACCATTGGTGTTTAAAACAGCAGAAGTTCATTTTTTCTTTCTTACATAGCCAAGTTATGTTTCTCATACCCATGACTATATAGGGATGGAAAATATATTATCTTCTGAGCAGAGAAGAAGTTCATGCATTCTCTAAGGAAATCACTCTGGTTCTTGTAAGGTTTTGAGACCTAACCATTTATTCACTTGCACTACTTTCTTCTTGTTCTTCCTACTCTCTAGTGAAAAAAGGAAGACTATGACAGAGCAGTCTGGTTCAGGTCAGACAAAGGGATCTGTGGTTTCTTTTCTCCTGTGTCTACGCAGTGGACTGATAATGCAGAATCTCAGTAACCTTCTCGTGGTATAATGACCTCTGGGAATTTACTATCTGCTCATTTGGTATCTGACTCCATTGGGCTTTTAGTCCCGGGTTTACTAAAGTGTTAACATTATTCTCCCAGCACTCTATGCCATCTGTTTTGCACTGTTTACAGACACTGAAATATGAAGTGGATGATATTTTGTTTGTGCTCTAACAAATAAACCTTGCCTGAAAATCAGAGGGTAGAGTTAGCCACTAGTTAACCATAGAGGTCTGGAGGTCTGTACAGACAAACAGAAAGTGATATGGCTGGGCAGAGAGAACAATATCAGGCAGAAGAGAGGAGCTCAGCCCCATTTCGGCTGAGGAGTTAATAAGGCAAGAGTTGGCTTGCTCCTTTCTCTCTGATCTTTCAGCATTTGCTCTGATATCTGGCTCTGGGTTTTTATTAATAAGACCAATTGGAACTCGTGCAGCAATGGAGGAGGAAGACAAATGCACCATCTTGATCTAGAGACACATGTGCACAGCACAGGACAGCAAGTCTAAAGAGAAGAGAGAAAAGAAATGACAGAGCTGGAGATGGCCTGCCATTCAGTCAGGATACCCAGGCCCCTGTCACAGTGGGGCATGTTATTTAGTGCACCACTGTGTGTTCATAATAGATGCTCGGGAGTTAATTAATAAATGGAAACAAAAGAAACAGAGAGACAGGGAAGGAAAGAGGAGAAAAGAAAGGGGAGGAGGATAAAGAAGGGGAAGGAAACAAAAGAAAGCATCGGTCATTTGGAACTTAAATATTCAGAAAGTCTGTCTGGGAAGCAGACCATGCCCCTTTCTGTTCTCTACCATGTTTAGTTTCTACTTTTACTTATTTCTACAAATGTCTGTTTATACATGTATCTGGAAACCTCTAAATTACTAAAGGGAAAAACATTTGCTTTATTTGACTTCCTAAATTTTCATCAGAATAAAATGACAAAAAAAAGATAATGTTTGCTGTACGATGTATACAGAATTCATCACTTTCTAAGAAAAGAAACAGAGAAATACTATTCACACAGCTGTGGTACAGGGAGCATCATCCAGCTGAGAGCATTTCCCACAGAGTTATTTGGACCACTATGATACGGCTGGGTTTACATCACACTGAGCATGGGTGTAATGTTTCCAAACTTACAGCACTTGACTTGGTAAGAATACTAATTTAAAGACCTTGTTATTTATACTTTCAAATCTTCATTTTGATATTTGTGAACTTTTTATAAGGCAGAATTCCTCTGGGTCCACCCTTCCCTCCTCTTGGTGGCCTATGGTCTCTAATACCTCATGCTTGCCTTGTTTTTAGGGTTTTCCACCTACTGTGGATAGACAACAGTACTGGCTCTAGGGCATCTATAAAAGAGGTCCTAGAAAAGTTTCTACAGCAGAAAGGATTTCCCTGCCACAGAACCGCAGTAGCCGCAAAGCTCTAGAATGTGAGATATAAGGGCACCTGTAGTAGTTTTACAGGTGGCTAAGTAATATGAACATACTAGGCAGACCCAAGAGGCATTTCTAAAACAGGCTACATGTGAAGACAAGGGGGAGAAGACATGGCTCAGGCCTTGCTGGTCTATCACTGAGAACACTGAGGGTGATGTGGAGTTATCCACTATAGAAGACAGGCATGGAAAACATCTAACACATTTTATCTTTAAGAACACAATTAAGAGAAAAACAGCAAAAGAAAAAAAGGGAAGGAAAAAAAACAGTGAAGACATACTTTTTGACTGTACTTTTCTGTCACTCTGATAATGTATTAGTTAAAAGAACTGTTGTGACAAAGTGAATTTAAAATACCAAGTTGAAGGAATAAAACTCAAGTTTATAGCACTTCGGGACAACAAAAACTTGAGCTTATAAAGAATCATATTACAAAGCACACACCATTTATCATAAAACTGTCTGATAACAGTTTAAAATGGCAAACTCCACTACTAAGTAATGTAACACTAACTCCTATTCAAGAGCATTTCTACAAACAGTAATGGAAATAAATGAATTATCCAAGTGCTGGGCAGTTAGTTCCCTTTGCGACAATCCATAAAAGCTGCCAAGGGGCGGCTGCTTATCTTGTTGCCAGTTTTGTGAAGACATTTGGTAAATGGAAACCTTAACACTTTGATTATACCATAAAGAAAAGGTAGCTGTTTGATGTTAATCTGAGATAAACTTACCATGTCTTTTGATTCATTGTGAGTTCCATTATCATACGCCGAAAAATAATCAGCACAGCCTTGCAAGCATCCACTTGTTCTCTCAGGAGCATGGGGACCTCAGCACATGGCTCCAGCAAAAAGACATTCGCAGCATTTGTAAGAAAGACCTTAAAGCCAACAATTTTACATTAGAAAATACAACTAATCATATGAGCAATGAATCCCTTTGAGTTATTTTCACACTCTTCCAAGACAGCGGTGACACCAATACATGATCCAGGTATTGTAGCTCGCCCCTTATAATTGCCTAGGTAGACACCTAAAAGGCCTTTCTCTATTATTCCATATACGCATTGTTACTTTAGGCATGAGTCATAAAATATTTGAACTTGTTTTATCTTTCAACAGTAATAATAAAACAACAGCAACAATTAGAAAAAAAGAAAAAACAGGACCATTGTGTCAGGGTGAGAAGGTCTGGAATGGACAGAAGGTCAAAGAGGCCCGTGGGTAGAAAACAGTGCTATAATTGTTTTTCTAAGGTGAATTTAAGACATTAAGTTGGAGGAATAAGAATCAATTTATAGTAAACCAAGCTGACAGAAGTTCCTGGCACGGTATATGAAACCTGCTTCCTGATGGAATATTGCAAGTGTCCACAAGAGGCGTAACGACTGAGCGGAGAGGAGCACTGTGCTTGGAAGCAGACAATGCCACATGGTTGATGTTACATCTTCTAGGATCAGGACTTTTCTTTTTTCCTTTCCTCTTCCTCTTCCTCTTCCTCTTCCTCTTCCTCTTCCTCTTCTTCTTCTTCTTCTTCTTCTTCTTCTTCTTCTTCTTCTTCTTCTTCTTCTTTTTTGGCAGTGCATGTGGTATGTGTCTGTATGTTTGTGTTCCTGTGGGAGTGGGAGCTGAACATATGTGCATGTGGAGATCCAAAACAGAAAACTGACATCAGGTGTCTTCTTCACTGCCTCTGCATCTTCTATAATGAAGTAGGGTCTCTCCCTGAACTCAGTTCAGTTTCTGCTTAGTTGGCTAGCTAACTTCTTTCAGGGATTTCTGGTCTCTACTTCCCTAGCAGTAGAATTATAGATGGGCTGCGAAGCCCATCTGGCTTCTCGAAACTTCAGTCCTCACACAGTATAGCAAAAGTTCTACCATTTGCTACAGGGCTTTTTTAAATAGTAGAAATCTATTATGCAGCAAGAAACAATAGTCTCAGCAAATTCATAAGATAAAAGAATATTACAAAGGAACAATAAGAGAGTCAGATGACTATTCTATGCTCGGCCCCAGATCTTTGGGATCTAGGTTCTCTATTCTGTCTCAGTTCTCAGACAGTAAATTGCTGCTTCCTACACTGACGGAACACATCAGCATTCATAAGATGACACCAGTGGCCCATCAATTTCAGATATTCATTGTTGTCAACTTGGTGTTAAAAATGGGTAGGGTTAGAGAGATAACTTAGTGTTTAGAACACTGACTGCTCTTTCAGAAAACCTGGGTTTGATTCTCAGCACCCATACAGTGGCTCCCAACCATCTGCAACTCCAGTTCCAAGGAATCCAATGTCCTTTTCTGGCCTCAGCACCAGGTATGTATGTGGTACAAAGACATATATTTCAGCAAAAGGTACACATAAAACAGATCATGTGGATTCTATCTATCTATATGCATAATCCTTTGTAAGTCTCCTTTAGTAAAATAGTATAAGCAATGAGGTAATGTGAACAAACCCAGCTTTTCTGGAAATCCCAAAAAACCACATAGGTTGACCAGACAGGTTCTAACCAACACACATAAAAAACTGATGACAGCCTTTAAGATTTAACATTTCTAAGATGAAAAAAGTTTCATGTCCCAATTTTATAGGAAAAAGAATCACCAATCACTACCAGATACAAACACAATGTGAATCTAAATAAGGCTTTGAATTAGAAAAAAGAAAACAAAGAATCCTCTGATTAACAAACTAAAGCAGTTTTAGTGACAATGTTCTATATGAGTAAATCACAAATAACATACTATAATACAAAGCCTTTTAATTTAATGTATTGCCTTCAAGAATTTCAAAATTCTACCATTCCTAATGAAAAATCTTCATATACTACACTTTTACTTTTAATAATAGCCTCAAGAAGCTAACACATGAATACTTGTCACTGTATTGGCACCAGTTAAGGTAACACCAAACAATCAAAGTATACATCCAAACTGTACTCATCCCCAGCAGCAGTAGAAGAACACTCTCATTAGACCTCCATCAAGCCCCTTTCCCCAGGAGCAACACTCAAGAGACAAGTTACTGAATACAAGAAGAACAAAAACAGTGTAAATCCTCACTAAGCAACTCTTCAAGCTGTAGAGCTACAGGATGACTGGAGTCCACATGGAGAGAGCTACAGGGACAAAGGGCAAGGACCCCTCTGAGTGACTGTGTCAAGATCATAGGCTATAAGGATGAACTACAGCAATGTTCTCTGTAGCTACAAGAGTAAAATCATCTTTACTCCTTTTTTTTAAAGATTTATTTTTATTTGTTTCTCTTGCTTTCTCTGTGTGTACGTGTGCTTGCACAGGTGTGTGTGTGTGCATATATACACACACGCCCACATAGGAAATAAGGTCTTACAAATTAAAATCCAAATAACTATTCAGATGTCCTCGGAAGACACTTTAGGGTATAAATCATATATACTTCACATTCACTATAAAATAATCATTCTCAAAAAACCTGCAACCAATTCTTACATTTTCTTTTTGACTAGAAAAAAAAAACTTTTCATTTGTAGATGGGAAAAAAAAAATCTTAGAACATAATGGTCCTCTATTGCCTGATACTCAAAATACCAGTGCACTTCATATGACATTACTCTAATTAAACAAAATGTTCAAACTGTCTTCTCCACCAGGGCTGGCTCTGTGTCACTATGGCACCATACCTGCAGCATAGCCTGGGCCCCAGCTTTCACATTTGTGTTGTCCTCCTCTGTCACACAGCCTCTGCTCATGGCACTTGTGAACGAATAGGTACGTCCCCAGCTGGATGACCGTTTGTGGCCAGAACTTTCAGATGAGGCCTTCAGAAGACAATAAAACATTAGCCAAGTATAGAGAAACCTAAGTTTACATACTTGGTCCTTTAAACTCTGCTTAGAACTCAACCTCTACCACCCAAGGTGGCCTCAACCCTTACTGTTTGCTGGGAGAGTCAAGTTTGCCTGATCCTGGGACACAGAAACTGGGCCTCTACACACACAAATTCTACCAGCTCACTGTTGACCTAACCTCATAACTAGTTTCTAAAATGATTTCCCCAATACTAAAACATCAAAACAACAGAATCAATTCAGATATTTAAATTTTTTAAGTCTGTAGCTAAGAATTTTAAATATTCTAAGTTAATTGCATCAGGAAGACAAATGTAATTTGTTTCTTTTGTGTTGGAGGGTGTTCTATACCGTCATTTTAGATTTACTCAGGCCTGAGCCTTGAAGGGGACAGTGCCTCCTGCTGGAAGGCAACACTGCTGACGCACCAGAAGTACTTGCTCTTTACTCGGTTAATCTCTCCAAACATTGGATACAGATTTCTTCTGGACAGAGAACTGCCAAAGACAAGTCTGGCAAAATATTCTATGTTTAATTTTTCCAACAACTATTTATTTAAATAAGCCAAAAAGAGGATAACAGCTTTTCAATCTCACAGAGAGAATTGCAAATTATGAGAAAACATCTGTCTTGCAACAGTGATTAAGAAAGTGGCCATGTTCCTGTGGGCCTAAGCTAAGGGTGAAGGAGAGAACTGCCTACCAAAGATGCAGCATGAACGACACTTCTAAGGCAGGTCCTCACAGAACCAACAGCCTGAGAATGTCTTGTTCCCACCTGTCTTCGTGGGCAGAGTAGGACCCTTGAATGAGCAGGTCTACTTTGTATACAGGTATGTACCCTCAACTCAGAGACTGAGTGATAATGTTACCTCCTTGGAGTCAGTCTCTGAGAGTCCTAATTTGTCAGCATCTTCCTGGGCAACATCCTTTTTATCTGGTTCCTCCATGAACACCGGTTTGTTCTGGAGAATCCACTTCCTGTATACTTGCACTACTTTTCTTGTTACAGATATCTCACAGGAAGGCAACAAAAATGCCTGGAAAAACAAAAAAACAAAAACAAAACAAAACACTCTTTAATGCCACACTCTCAGATCATCATAAAGCCACAGAAATTTCCATTACCAACTTCAGAAACATTTAACTTGTACAGAGACCACATACACACCTTTCTACATACCACTCATCTGGAAGAAAAAGACATTGTTATAATTGGAACAGAAAAATGATGATGTTTCATAGGTTCCTCTATATTCCGGGTAGCTTTAAAATACCTATGCAGGTATTTTAACTGTCTATATAAAATAATTATAACTAAACTTGTAATTTTCCTTTAAAAAAATCAGAAATGGTTTGTAAAGCCAGAAAGAGACTATGGCAGGCATGGGAGCTGACTTCATTACCTGCTCCAGGCTCTGCACTCAGGTGTAGAGTAAAAATGGCCATGGTGGGGTTAGTTAACACCACAGAAGTTGGAGACGGCTACAGATATGGGCTCTTCTTGCTTGTTTTTCCTTTTTCTTCTTCTTCTCTTGCTTCTTTTTCATCCCACTTACGTTCCTTCTTCCCACCTTTCCCCTCTACTTCCTTCCCAGACAGATTTCTGCATTGTCAGAACAAGTACTCCCACATATGCTAACCAGACTGGCCACCTGTAATACTGTGCACATTTGTAGGAACTTAAAAATACTTTCTGTGTGCAAGCACAGACCAGAAGCCAATGCTGGATACCTTCCTTGACTGTTTCAGTGTCTTATTTTATCAGACAGGATCCTTCACTGAACATGGAACTTAGCTAGACTAGCTGACCAAGAAGCTACAGATTACAGATACATGGCACCACATTGTATTACAAGGATGCAGGGGATCTGAGCATTATACTAACGGAACCATCTCTCAGTCAAGGCATTTTTTAATATTAAGGAATCTCCTTACATATTTATAATTTAATGCAAGAAGACAGAAAAAAAATGACTTTGAAGAAGAAATGCATTTGTCTTTTGCATCTCAGATTTAGGGTCTATTTCTGCAATGCAAGGTAGGCAGGAAGGGCTGCCCCCCACCCATATTCAAATGACTGTTTAAATGACACAGACAAGGACAAATGAGCTACAGCAATTCCCACATATTTTTAAAATACCACCCCTAAGTTTCACAACAAAGGACCCAATGACAGGCAGATGTCGCTTCAGCATTGGTGCATAAGATAGAGAAACATCCTGAGGTATCAGCCAGATCACATCAAATTCCAGAGCACAGGCATCCGTGTTATCAAAAGATTACAAAATTGAATAAATCAATATTCTGCCATGTAACTCAATAAACACAGAAATTATGACAAAGTACATGTTTCACTTTCTTCCTTAATTTTATTGCAGAAATATCAAATGAAAAACTTTTTCACTATGAATAGTCATATCCCTATTCCTCTGATGTTATTAGCAATAACAATATTTGCTCTATTACATATTTATCTGCCAACCCACCCCTCTATTTTCCTTCAATCCACTCTATTTCTTATGCACTTTATTGGTCCATCCGATCTATAAACACTTTAGCCCCCAGTCTCTGACTGAAGTCTGGCATTTTTTATTATTGTACATTATTTAAGAAAAACTTTACAAAGAAGGAAATACAGGGGCCATTAAATCAGTTCTGACAAAAAGTAAAAACTCAGTAATCCAAACCAAAATAAAGGAATAGCATACTATCCTCCTCACAGAGAGCAAGAAACAGTTCTTGTATAGCGGAAAATAAAGTGATATA
>NW_026067989.1:3550217-3586821 GCF_014885135.2 Alexandromys fortis
ATATCACAAAAATATTTCTACAAACATCTAAGACAATATAATAAATAACATACTACTAAATATCATGGAAAATATGCTAAGTCAATTTGAATAAAATCATAATTTAAAAAACCAGACAAGATACAAATGAACAAAAAATCTATATATCAGGAATATCAGAACCTGAAGTAAGTGAAGTCTGAATACAAAACAATCCAAATTCAAAGCTATGTACATATAGGCTGGGCAAAAGGGACCCAGCTGAAGTGAAAACTGGGAGAAATATGAGGGAAATCTCTAGCATGCAGTAAATAGTAAGCAGAGGCAAAGAGGCAATGCAATAACAAGGTCACCCTATGCAGAGCTAGACGGAGTCACAAAATATGGACCAGAGCAGTATGCAAGAGTGGCTGAGCTGAAAGAATAAATCCACACAATCACGAATCACAAAAGCAAGCAGACTAGATACAAGAATTTTACAGCATAACCGCTGAAGACGAAAGACAATTAAACTAGAAAACATTAAAAGCAGTCAAGAGGCAAAAAGAAAAAGAAAAAAAAAAAAGGACATATTTCTTTCAAAGCAACAAACCACATGGCCCGCTGTGCCTGTTAAACAGAAACAAGGGCTGATGTTCCTCAAAGTGCAGAGAGCACATGGCTACCAGGATAGACATAATAGAGCACCAGAAAGAACATTCTTCAAAAGCGACATTTTCAGATAAGAAAATTTGTTGCCAATAGAGGAAAATACTAAAAATTGTCCTTCAGACCTAAAGGGAAATTATCCTAGGTCAGAAAATTGGCAAGGAACAAAATATCATAAGAAGGGCATTTGTAGAATTCTAAATGAATACGATATATGTATGTATGTATGTATGTATGTATGTATGTATGTATATATATATTATGTAGCATATAATATAGCAGTTCTGAAAAGTATGGTATACATATATACATTTTATTTGTTTGTTTGATTTGGTTTTTCAGGGCAATGTGTCTCTGTGTAACTGTCCTGGTTGTCCTGGAACTCACTTTATAGATTAGGCTGGGCTCGAACTCACTGAGATCTGTCTACCTCTGCCTTCCAAGTGCTGAGATTAAAGGAGTGTGTCACTGGCAAAACACATTCATTTCGTAATGTGGAATTCATTATGGAGGATATGAGGTGGAGGGAGAAAAGGGAAGTGAGGAAATGCTGCAATTATATTTTAATTTTAAATAAATTTTAAAACTGGAAGCTTTTCAACAATAACTATTTAATCCACAGGAAGGCATAGTAACTAAATGTATACTAATGCTACAGAGGGGAAACTCTATCTTAATAGTCTAGCTTCATAGTTTTCAGATGGTTTTAATCCATCTTAAAAATCCCTGAGCTCAGCTGTCACACAGCTGAGCAGTCTGCTGCAGGTCTCTCACCAACTTTGCTACAAAGGACACCTCTGGGTTAAATTCTTTCTTTTGTGAGAAGCTTCATTTCACTACCTTACTCAGGGAAAGTTGCTCTTTTAGCTATCCTCCCCTGTTCTGCAGAGACAGTTGCCTTCAGCTATCCTGTGATGAAAGATTCCTTCCACACACTTTTGTAACTGCAGAGTTAGCTATTCCTAGGAAAAGACCTTAAAATGGCATGGGACATAAAGCTATTTAATCAGCAACTTTTCTTTAGATTTACAGAACAAACACAGAACCTCTGCTGACTTATGGATACCAACAGTCTGTGCATCAGAAAAGCAAACTACAGAAAAGTCATAATTACTGCCATTTCTGCACATTTCAAAGGTCTGTCCACTCTATGTCCCTGTCCCAAATCAATCCCTATAAAGCTCTGTACCTGTAACTCCTCATAAAATGTTTCTATTTTTTTTAAACACCCAAGAGTCCTCATCTACCAGCTTTCCAACTTGTTGTCAATAAAGCTCTTCTCTTCCCCATCACCTTCTCTCTGAAATGGTTGGTTTCACCAGGTAGCAACAAAACTTGACTTTGTGCAGTGTCTTAGCCAGGGTTTCTATTGCCATAATAAATACATTGCTAAAGGTAAGCTGAAGAGTGAAGGGTTCGTTTAGCTCATGCATCCCTATCACTCATCACTGAAGAAATTCAGGACGGGAACTCAAACAGGGCTGGAAGCTGGACGCAGGAGCTGATGCAGACGCAATGGAGGGTGCTGCTTCCTTGCTTGCTCCTTATGTCTTGCTCAGCCTGCTTTCATATATAACCCAGGACTACCAGTCCAGGGATGGCCCCACCCACAAAGGACTGGGCCCTCTCTCATCAAGCACTAATTAAGAAAATGCCCTATAGTCTTACCCACAGCCCAATATTAATCAAGCATTTTCTCAAATGAGGCTCCCTCTTCTAGTTCGTGTCAAGTTGACAGAAAACTAGCCAGCACAGGCAGTTATGCAGCAACTGATGCCTATGTAAAAATGCTGCAGATACTCAGACTTTCAAAGGGGGAAAAAAATCTATGGCTATTGCAGGATATTCTCACTGAATAGAAAGCAAAGACAACAGGGAGAGAAGCAAGGAAGTTACCAAGCCTCCTTATTAGAGCCTCTGCTCCAACCTGTCCCAGTTTTCACCTGTCACTCTGAGCTGCATGCAGGATCATTTCTTTACTCAATTTAGTGTGTCTTCTGATGCCACCATTCTGCTTTAAGACTAAACACTGAAACTCCCTTCTGGCTTAATAAACATCCCAATTATTACTATTTTTCATTTTAAATTCTGTTTTCTCCTTTTCTAGTATGTATTTGTCAGGTGTTAGTTTCTTGCTTACTTCAAACATGTTCAAGTTTATGTTTTTCAGAATTTTAAAAGTACAAATCCCCAAGTTTCAACTTTAGAACTGAAGTTCTTATAGTCTCCCTGGATCTCATTTGTATGTTGAAAGAGGTCTGGTTACAAATTCCTAAGTGCAAGAGTAAACCTAAGATTATTACACCCAAATAAACTTCTGGCTACATGTACAAGCAAACAAAAACAAAACAAAATAAACTACAAAAAATAAAAACCTACATTCACTATTCTCAAAGGACCAAAGAAAGTGAGTTTGGGGATACCTTCTTGAAACCACTCAATGATAAGAAAAAAGAAAAAGAAAAAGAAAAAGAAAAAGAAAAAGCACAATATACAACAAAGCAAATACTCTGTACTCTAAGGTTGTGGAACTAAGTAAGATGAAGGATTTGCTAAATACAAAACTAAGATTAAACAACCCTATATATTATGATTCCTAATCAATTTCTGATAATGACACATTTATTTAGTTAGTTACTCAGTTTGTCTTCTGAGACAAGGAAGGTCTCATGGAGCCCAGAGTAATCTCAAGCTAGCTGTGTAGCTGAGGCTTGCTTTAAATTCCTGTCCTCCTGCCTCCAAATTCTAGGATTACTGGCTTTTAATCGCAGTTCAGCAGTACATTTTTCCCTTATAAGATAAATTGATAATGTAATAAAATTGGCTAGCCACAAAATGCTAGTCAAAATTGATCCCAAATGTTGTCATGTCCCACTCAGCACCAACCCTGCTGCAAACCTCGGGCATCAGTTGCAGCCTGGCTTCTGATCCCTTCATTCTCTTTGCCTTGCTCTTTCCTGCTTCCTGCCTCAGCTCTTCCCAGCACCTTACTATGGGAGGTATGATATTCCACTGTCCTGGATGAAACCCATGCCTTTCTCCCTTTACTCCCTTTCTCATCCATTTCTTTTCTCCTGTGCCACAAACATTTCTATCACATACTCATGTCACACAACGATTCATGGAAAATACAACTTTCTGAAAAACCCTCTGGGTTGTGTGAGCTCTGAAGCTCTGGGAACATTGGATTCACCTGGTGCTAAGTACTAAGAATAGCTGGCTTTCTATCCACCTACTGCTGTGGGTCAATGGTCTTGTACTTTGTAAAGATTTGTCACTTGTATTTTAATAAAATGCTTATTGGCCAGTAGCCAGGCAGGAAGTATAGGCAGGGCAACCAGAACAGGAGAATTCTGGGAAGAGGAAAGGCTTAGTCTGCAGTTGTCACCCATACACAGAGGAAGCAAGATGAGAATGCCTCGCTGATGAAAGGTACCAAGCCACGTGGCTGACACAGACAAGAATTATGGGCTAATATAAGTTATAAGAGTTAATAAGAAGCCTGAACTATAGGCCAACCAGTTTAAAATTAATGTAAGACTGTGTGTTTCTTTGGGACTAAACAGCTATGGGATGTGGCAGGACAAAAAGCTCTGTCAACAACCTACCTCTTTCCTTCATTATATAATGATTAAAAAAAAAAACTTTTTGTGGGTCATAGAAACATGTGACAAACTAAAAGTGGGCCTGGAAGGGCCTTTACTTAGTTCTATAATTTGGGCCAAATTATCAACACTTGCTGTATCATAAATAAAGCAATAATGCTACAATTTGGATCTGGAATACCCACATCCTCCCCTAGGCCCAGGTGTAATCTTGTTCTGGCTTGCACTATTCAGAAGTGACATAAACTTTTTAAGAAAGTATGGCTTAATGTGATAGTAAAGGTCATGGCAAAATGTTCCCTCAAAGAAGACTGTAGGGCTCTAGTCTCTGGCTCTCTCTTTTTCACAACCACCCACTAAGTAAACAGGCTTAGCTGCTTCCTGTCCCTACCTGAATTCCACCCTGCCACAGGCCCAAAGCAACAGGACCACGTGACCCTGGACTGAGACCTCTGAAACTGAGACAAAATACACCTCCTATATTTAAGTTGATGCCCCCGGGCTTGTGTTAGACAATGGGAAGTTGACTAACTCAAGAACAAAGATGAGTTCAATTTCATGAATGTATGTCATACACTGACCTGTCGAAATACTTCATTCACAAAATTCACATAACCCCGTGTTGACAGGAGGATCCGCTGCACCATTTCATACACTGTTCGATGCTCTTCTTCAATGCTACAAAGACTGGAGTTGCTGAGTCTTCGGTCAGACAAGGTGCTGCTGTTAGAATGGCTTTTGTCCTGCTCTGTGGACCCAGCACCATCCAGCTCGGGCACCTTTTCTTGGGCTGCACCACCACCACCAGTCTGGAAAATGTCATCACATGTCTCAGCGATCCACATCCTCACTCACCAGTACCAAGTAAAATGTGAGTCTTGTCTTGCTCATTGCCTCTTGGGTTCTGTGAATATTGCAGTACTAGAGAAGGAACCTACAATCTCACATAAGTGAGCTTGTGCTCTGCCACTGATCCACATCCCCAGACTCAGGTCTTGCCTTTTTCTAAGTACTCTGATTACCATCAACTTGCACAGGGTATCACAAGGTGCCGGAAACATGACTCTTGAACCTCTCCTTACCAATTTTCTAATAAACCAAATAATCAGTTCTCAACTCAGTGACTTTAACAGGAAAACTACGAAGCTATTTCAGGAAAGAGGGCTGTGAAATTTTGTCAGCTAAAAAGTTTAATTTGCATTTGTGAAACCACAAAATAAGGTGTAAATGCAATGTGTGTCATCATCACACCAGAGCGCTACACTTCTCATTTACTCTACTACCACAGAGGTGTGAAAACTTGGAAGACTGCTTATAACAAAAGCACTGAGAATCACCAGGCCCAAAAGGTGAACAGTTAACATTTTCCAACTCTTAAAACATTTTTTTCTCGGAGCCCCCAGGGGCCACATAAGAAATCAAATGATCTTGCTAGTGAAACAGTGTAGACTAGTTCAAGATGAGCCAGGCTTCTCTCCAACTAGCATTAACAGGCATGGGAATGAAGTCATTTTAGATCCTCCAGACCAGCCAACCCCAGCTAAAGGTCACCACCCAAGAGTGCATAAAATACACAAGCTGTTTTAAGCCAGATTCTGTACCACAAATAAAATCAAAAAATAAGGTTGAAAGGTTTCTGCTTTAAGACACTACATTTTGAGGCAGCTTATACCACAGCAATGAAATAACTAAAACAGCATGGAGAATTATGTAGCATCAAGTCATTTAAACATAAGCTCCGGAGCTAAAAAGATAGCTGTATAAGTATGAAGAACTAGCTCCAGAAAGAGACCTGTCTCCCATCCAGTAGACTCAGCTGAAATTCAAAGCTCTTTTAGCATGAGTCCATCCTGCTGGTCTATGCAGACATGACTTTTAGTCCTCTGGAACATAAAAAAAAAAAAAAAAAGCCTTATCAGGGAACAGTCATGCCTACCAGGACCAGGCCAGCACTATCACAGCTCAGCTCAGAAATCCATATAACACAGACTGTCACTTACTCCCCATATCAATCGCTCTACCACCCTGGCACCCTCTCAACCCCACTGCTCATGCATGCTCATTTTCAGGGTCAGTATAAATACGGACACCCACTACCCACAAAGCAACTCTTGAGGGAATGTCTCGGTTGTTTTGTCGGTGCTGCCTGAGAGTGAGGACACTCAGTTTCTCTATCTTGATCTGCCAACGTGGTCGGCACGTCCTATCCTTGCCTCTGCAAAGCTCAAGAGCAACAGAGAATACTACAACAGAGTCAACAAACAAATGTATAAAGTTCTGCTGGGATGTCAGCTTATGTGTGTCATTGTTCTATCCATTCGTCCCAAGAGCCTGTAGATCACTGGGAGAATTGTCTCAGAATTAGTAAAAGTAATGTTTTATTAATATAACTAAAGAGTTATACAAATAAATATGCCAGCTGCCTTGCAGTCTCTCTCTTTTTTTTTTCAATCCCTGATGTACAATTTCAAACCAGCAGGACTAAATGACCATAAACTCAGCCTCTAAACCATGAGCCAAAATAAACATTTTAAATTGACTATTTCAGGTATTTTTGCCACAGTAACAAAGATCTAAGTAACATATCACAAAAACAAGAAAATCTGTAAGAGCAGATATACCTAGTGCTAGGGAAGCTAAGTCTAAAAGGCACGTGATTAGCTGTTTCTCCCTGTCAAAAAAAACTAGTTTGAGACCAAGACAAGGACATTATTTCACTTGGGGAACAGAAGACCAAAACCACTTTATATTCAGGAAAAATGTAAATTCTCTTATGAAACAGAACTTTAAAATATTTTTTAATATATTTTATAAAACTTGTATGTTGTTTGAAACAGTTTTGATCACCTTGACAAGGACAGTAACTTTTTGCTTTGTTTTGTTTTGTGGTTGCTGTTTTGTTTTGGTTTTGGTTTTTTGAGACAGGGCTTCAGTGTGCAATAGTACAGGCTATCCTCAAACTCACCCTGTAGACCAGGCTGGCCTCAAATTCAGAGATCTACCTATCTCTGCCTCTGGAGTGCTGGGATTAAAAGTGTATAACCACCTCACTTAGTTCACTCATTCTAGACCTATGAAACAATAGATTTTAAATTTGAAATAAAAATTTTAAGAAAATAAATATAATCATTACCATTTTCATTTCATCTTCTAACTTCCAAAGTATGAAATTAAAGGGTTTTGTTTTGAGCTTTCAGCAAGCCCTCGGTTGTTCTTACTGTAATTTTATCCCGAGATGCTTTTGAAAACAAGTTTGCCCTCTGGGTCTCCAGTAAGTCCTCTACAGCAGATCCACAGGCTCTAGATGTTTGGTAGTCCTCCTTCCATCAAGGCACTAATGACCTTGAAGTATACCAACTCTGATCTGCTTCCTCCAGCTTATGTTTCCCCAGCTTGGGTCAATGTCCTGTCACTGTCTGGAACGCCCTTGATATCAGCAAATATTTAGTAAGTGCACTATACTTGCTAGCCATGTTCTTGGGAACAAGAAACAAAAGTAATCAACCTACATAAAGCCATGACCCTTCAGTAATGTGACTGATCTCTAAGTTCTGAAAAACAGAAGTACTCTACCAAGCAGACGTACTGAAGACCCTTCAACCTAAGAAGTCTTTTATCAAGGCCTTAAACAAAGGTAGACTTCTTTCTAGGAACAGCATCATAAAGCAATAGCTACCCCAGGATCCTGAGCTGCTAGTACACACCCTCTCCTGAGATGCCAGAGAATATGGGAAAGCATGAGCCCACTCCATAGGCCACATTTACATAACCTGAGGGCCTTCCAGCTACTGGTGACTGATGAAGACAAGAGCCTGTGACTGTGCTCAGAAGACACAACACTTAAGCAAAGAAGGGAAGCAGCAGAGTACCCACAAGAGTACCCATAAGAGCTATCTTCTCAGAATTCTCCTTGCCCTTGAGACTGACTTCTTGTAGCAATTCCAGTACTGCATGACAAGGTCTTCAGACCAAAGCTCCCTCTGAAACCTCAGCCCCGCAGACAAATGAGCCAGTAAATCAAAACCTACAAGAACCACAGTTCTAAGAGTCAGTGACTTTGCTAATGTGCAAGTGTGTTTATTATGTGAGAAAAAGGAGATTTTAAACAATGGCTGGCATACCTGGATGATTTTAGGCAATACATCACCTCCATTTTTAGTGTTTTGTGTTGCAGTTAGATATTTTTTTTCCAAAAAGAAAGTTACAATCCATTTAATGAAAACAACACGCGCTGCCATGTATGGAATTTTTGTACTGTAAGTTGTTTCATTATCTCGAGTTACAGTAACATATATTGGCTTTGGTCTCAAATGGGGAATTTCTGATAGGATGAAAAAAACATGATTAAGTTAGTGAATCTTAACATTACATAATCTCTATGAATGGTTTCAATTAATAAACAAATATTTAGTTGTTTGAATAGCAACTAAAGATGATGACCTATAAATGTTTAAAAATAGCATCTTCCAGAAGGCTTCATTCTTTCTAATTGTGTTTTGCAATATAAATAAAAAGAGGTGGCTGTTATTACCTACATACTGCAATAGTATACCAATATGCTAACTGGTCAATTTTGAGGATTATTTGAGACTATAATAGTAAATATATCTTCATTTCTTGAACAGCTAATTTAATGTTATTTTATGACAGGAACAAACTTAAAAGCAAACATGAACTTTAACAAAAAATATCTAAAGTTATTCATGGTGGTGCAACTCTGTAATCCCGACACTTAGGAAGCCAAGACTTTTCAACTAAATGAACTCAGAAACTCAATCTTCATTACTTTCATCAAATACGAATTCTATATGGCTGGATTTGAGATAGGAACTTGCCATAAGCCCTACCTTGTAATTTAACTACTTCCTATATTCCTGGAGTACCTTGTTGAAGCTAAAACATTGACAATAAATAATTTCTTATTTCTTTTTAAATACAGAATTTCTACATGTAGCTAAAGTTGGCTTTTAACTCACAATTCTCCTGCCTCAATTATTTCCATGAGGCAAAAATCTCTTAGTGAGTTCACATAATTGAATTGTTCATTAAGTAACATTATCTTCCCACAATAACATTACCATTCAATATGAACTTAGTGTGACTATTTTGCCTAAAGGGATTATTATGAAATCTACTGTGTAGTTTCTCTGTGGATGACATCCACACAGGAATCAAAGAGCACTTACCAAGTACAGGTTTGTAGACATTGGTTAACTTAGTAAATGATGGAAACAAATGAGGAAGATAATACTTTCGAAACAATGTAAAAAGAAATTTAAAACCAGTATCTTGATTCTCCTTATTCTTCCATTCCAAACTTGCAGCCTGTAGATAATATGTGGGAAAGAACATATGTATATTTACAGTTTAAATTAATATATACAAACATGAAATGATGTTAGATTAAGATTCCTATTATAAATGTTTAAATGACAATATTGGTAATAATATAATGAAATCATATTTCAACAAAGCTCAAAAGATGATACAAATTTTAGGTATTGTAAACTTGGCCAAGAACCCATGACTGAGTATCACAGGCCCTAGGGCAGATCCCACTTATTTTGCTAAAGGGACACACTATCAAACTGCCTTCTAAACACTCTTGTTTATTCCCATAGTTAGCACCTCACATCCCTCATCAGAAAAGCTTCTTGATGTGCTGGATGGTGGTTTATACAGAGACTCACAACTGTTCAAGTACATAGAATAAGTGACTGTGCTCAGTCCCACCTAGGACACCTGTATGTATTACCCCTGTCCCATAGCTCAGGGAACATCTTGGAAGGAGGACTGGAAAACTCTAAATGTCAGAGGTCAAGAAGGACTACGACAAAATAGCTGTCTCCTAGACAGGGCAGGGCATGTCACAGGAGCTGTGGTTGCCTTCACAGGGTCAAGTCAGTCAACATTCTAAAATGGACAGAGGAGGAGCTTTTGGCATGTGGTAGCTGCTGGGTGAAGGAGAGTCAGTTTTCTTCAGCAGTGTGGCCCATGGTAGGCTACCCATGGTCCAATAGATGGCCCTGCATATAAGCACATCTAGTTAAACAGCTCTAATTGTACTCAATGGGTTATTTTTAAAAAGAGGTGCTGGGTAAGCTGGCACACTCAGGAGGCAGCCATAGGTGGAGTCTAAGGTCAGCCTGATCTATATAGCAAGTTCAGGCCAGCCAGAGCTACATAGTGAGACTCTGACATTTAAAAAAAAAAAAAAAAAAAAAAAAAGGAAGAGGAGGAAGCATGAAGTTAGAAGGATGATGGGGAAAGAAGAGACAGGAAGAGGTAGCAGAAAGAGGTATGAAGATGATATAAATATACTTCATTTGTGTATGAAATCGCCAAATGATGTAATACTTTAACTCACACAAAAAGTACTCACACCAAGTCTTGCTGAAGTGGCCCAGCAATAATGCATGCCTTGTGTTTAATGAATCACTACATAAAAATCACCCCAGTGAAAGCAATACAGACACACAGAAAGAAAAGAGGCAGTGATTCTCCTTCCTACAAAAATAAACCAATCAGTGAGACAGCTTGGTTTTTCCTCTGACCTGAATAACCATATATTTCAACAGTATTTGAAGAAAAAAGCAGGTTTGGTCCTCAGCAATCTTCTCCCCTGATACGGCTGGCAGAAGTGGGGTGATTTCTTCTGGGTATATTTTTGCTAAAGGGTAAAAAATAATTATGAGGTTATTCATCAATTTTAAATAGGAGTTTAGAAATGGTCTCTATTACAACACATCTATCCAGCTACTGGAACTGCTCAACTGCACCCAAAACCAGCATGAACTAGGGCTTAGGGCCCAGCATAAAAGTCCATGAAGCCTTTTCTTCCTCTGGACCATTCTTTCCCATCAAATTCTGGTTTTGTTAGCCTAAAATCCAATGCAATGAAGTGTTACACAGTAAGTTCACACTCACAGGACACAGATAGACCAATGAGGCCACTACAGTCCTTCTATAAATGCTACATGGAAAAACACAGCTGGCAAAGTGAGATGAATGGCCTCTTAAAGAAACACTAGTGATAAGAACAAAAGGCGGTGGATAGGGGGGACATTTAAATTTCATTAGCTGACACAAAGCACTTGTTACTTCATACTACAGCCAACATCTGCCCCTGCATTCCACTCCTGTTTCTGTCACTTCACAAATATTCTCACTATAATTTAGTAGAAAATAGGCTCCAGGTTTTTTGTTCTGGTTTGTTCATTTGTTTTGTTTTGTTTTTTTAAGACAAGAGTCTCTCATACAGTCTAGGCTGGTCTCAAACTTATTAGGCAATCAAGAATAACCTTAAAATCCTAATCCTCCTGCCTCTACCTCCACCTCCAAGTGCAGGTATCATAGGCTTATGCCACCACTCCATGTACCCAGGTTTTTTACTCTTTTCTGTGGTACTGTGGGCTGAACCTATGGATTCTAAATGTCTTTAGGAATCCTCTGTGAATCACAAGCAATAATCTTTAGACTTTTATTCAAGAACATCAACACCAAGGAAACCTCAAGGTAAGCTCAAGAGGAGAGATGGCTCGGAAGGTAAGAGCACTTGGCTTGATGCTCTTCCAGACGACCTGAGTCTGGCTCCCAGCTCCCATGTCATATGGTCCACAACCAGTTACTCCCAGCACACATATGGCTCACAATCAGTTGTAACGGAAGCTTCTGAGGGATCTGGTGTCCTCTTCTGGCTTCCTCGGGTACCCACACACATAAGGCATACACTTATAGATACACACATAGACACATAAACACACACACACACAATACACACACACACATATATATATATATCTAAAAGTAAAAATTAAAAATGTCATTTTAGCATTCAGCCCTGGTAATGCTGCTTACCATCAACTACACTAGGGCTAGGGTTGATGAGTGTCTCCAGTGTGCAGGGGCCCCTGGATGACAGGACCGCTGGGAAACCAGGCACCAGGCAAGCGAAAATCAGCACCTGCTCTTCTGCACAGTTTGTCTGAAGTGCTTGAAGCCACAAAAGAAACAGTCTGATTCCTTCACATCTTATCTAAAAACAAAATTAAAATCAACAAAAATCAAACATTTAACACATATTTGTAGAAATGCTTTGCAATACAGCATCAGTCTTAAGAAAAGAGAGAGAGGATAACAGGTATGGTATAGTGGTATAACATCTGTAATCCCAACACCTGGGAATCTGAGATAGGAAAATCTCAAGTTTCAGGCCAGCATGAACTTCAAAGCAAAATCCTGCCCACCCCGCAAAAAGAGAAAGGGAGGTAGTGGAGAGGATAAAGATATCAAGTACACAAGCTCTTCTCTCATTAAGAAGCAAGAATGTAATGTAGTCCAATGGCTAAGAGACTGGGCACCAAAGCTAGGGAGCCTGGGTTCAAATTTACCCTCTGCTACTGTCTAGCTATGATAGATGGAGAATCACTTGACTTCTCTATGTCTTAGTTGCCCATCTGCGAAATGGGAAGACTGACCGAGCTAACACGCATAAGGCACATCGAGCAGTGCCTGGCTCCCACTGAATTATCAATAGCGCTTCATTCTGTAAGACTACACTATCCCGATCATCAATGCTCAATTGTCCATAGGAGCAATGGCAGAGATACTCTCTCTCCACATTTACACTATGAGACAACAGAGCAGAATTTCAGTCATGTTAACAAAATGTTCTTTGGAGCTAAATGGGACTCTGAAGACCTGGGTAAGAGACATAGGGCTGTTTCCCTACTTCCCTGCCTGCGTCAATCCTCAGCGCCCTTGCACACCTTCACCATGATCCGAATGGTGAGAAGCACCAACAGAAGTGAACAGACGCGTCCCTATTCACTCTACACTCACTTCCGTCTTACCCTAGCTTCAGAATTCAAAGACACACATTCCTCCTTTTCGGTCCTAAATGATTAAAAAGATGTCAATAAAAGAAAATACATAAGTAAATGAGAATTTAAAGTGTGTTATCAGATGCAAATGAAACATGCTGGAAGAGTTCCCACAGTCTTTAATTACAACCATCCATAACTCGAGTTCCAGACAATCTAGTGCCCGCTTCTGACCTCTGGTGGCACCAAGCACACATGTGGTGCACATACAAACAAGTAGACAAAACACTCAAACACATACAATAAAATAAATAAATCTAAAAAAGTTTAAAGAAATATTCCATTATACTTTCATCAAAAATGAGTACCTTAATAGAGTTTCCAGTGTGTAGAAGCTTCTTTAAAGTTGAGCCTGGAAGTTTAAAACAACTGGTTAGAAATAGAGTATATTAAAAATATTTAAGGTATATGAGGGAATATTTAATATCTACATTTATTTTATTCTATTTTTATTTATGTGTGTATATATGATGTATGTAAACATGCATACAGATATGTGTGGGCACTGTGAGTGCAGTTGATCTCAAGAGGACACTGGATTCCCTGAAACTGGAATTACAACCAGTTGTAAGCTACCCAATGTGAGGGTGCTTGGAACCAAACCCACATCCTCTGCAAGAGCAGCAAGTGTTCTTAACACAATAGTACTCAAAATATCTGTTTAAAGATCAGCTTTAGAAAGGAAAAAAAATGCATGTGTTTTCAAAAACGTAAGACTGATCATCAAAGACAAACAACCTCACAGAAGAAAAGATAACTGCTTCAGTCTGCAGGATTATGCGGTGAGATTTTAGCTAACCAATCAGAAGGTCAATCCACCAGAAAAAGTATATTCTGGTGGAGGCAGGCCCAGATGCTGGGAATACCGAATTTTGAATAGCGGTTGTTCTGCTGTGAATCCCTTGTGAAGACACAGCACTCTACTTCTCTAGTGGGACTTGCCCCAAGATTCAGCAGTGTATTAAATTATTGGGCATAATTTTCCCTGTATACTAGTATTTCAGGTGACTTTATCCCCCAAACTGTGGGACCCTGGTGAGAAAGTTAGTCACACAATCAAAAACCTTTGTTTTCAAGTCAAATCTCTGCTCCATTCCCTGAGATAAACTTAGAAGCCACACATACTGTCAGGCCGACTTTTCTGTGTGCCCTGTGAGTATGAACTAGAGTGGCTGCTAACTGCACAACAGTGGGCACATCTTGTCTGACAGGGCAGCATTCTAGTCTATAAGGCTTACGGCTAGTTAAAACTATTGACACCTTTTCTCTTCCAGGAGTTTGAATAGCACCTTCCAGCACTGTGGTCTGCACTGATGTACTGTTGGGAACAGGGAGTTTCTGGGGCTTCTCTGACCCATAAAAAATGGTAAATTGGACTTCTCCAAAAATTAAAAACATTGTTCAAAATATAGAGAAAATATTTCCAAGGCATATATCTGATAAGACTTCCATCTAAAATATTGGAACCCCAAAAACAAAAATTGAGAAAATAAAACAATGCAACTTTTAAACGGGTAGCCTTGAAACACATGTTACCAGAGACACAGAAATTCTATGAACAAAAGTTTAAGACCATAAGTCAATGAGATAGCACAGCCAAAAACTAAACATTGACCGTAACACCTGCTATTAACTGGACCATGACACTACTGAGGACATAAAATGAATCAGCCACTCTGCAAAAAAAACAATTTATCAGTTAAGTGTGCTGTAGAGGAGATAGGAAAGCTTATTCCTACCTAAAGATCTGTACACAAATGTCTAACAGTAGGTTTATGCATAACAGCCAAATATGAGAATCAACTGAACACTATATCATTAAGAGAATGGATCAACAGATGATAGCAAAGCTATACAATGGAATACTGTTCTACTTAGAAATGAAAAGGAATGAACGATTAGTACATAGCATACAGATGAATCTCAAAGTAAATAGAGCATAAAAGATGCTGTGCTAGCTAGTTTTGAGTCAACTTGATACAAGCTATTGTCATTTGAGAGAAGGGGACCTCAATAGAGAAAATACCTCCATAACCTCAGGCTGTAGGCAAGCCTATAGAGGATTTTCCTAACTGGTGGGAAATGCAGGATGGATCAGCCCACTGTAGATCTTACCACCCTAGGCTGGTGGGTCCTGGATTCTATAAGAAAGAAGACTGAGCAAGCCATGAGGACCAAGTCAGCAAGAATCAACTCCAGTGTGAGTTCCTACCTTGGCTTCCCTCAGCCATCCAGGATATGTAAGTCAAACAAACCCTTTCCTCCCCAAGTTGGTCATGGTATTTCATCACAGTAATAACTTTAAGGCAGATACCAAACAAACAAAAAGAACAGTGCTGTGTGATTCCATCTAAATAAGACTAAAAAATACAAAGACAGACCAGTGGTGGATCTGAAGAAATCCAATTTATCAAAATTTTTCTTTTACGGGTTTTACTTTCGGTGTCATACCTTGGGAATCTTGTGAAACCGTATTAGTGGTTGAGGCTGAGGTAGGTAAGAGGGGAACAGAGGAGCTACTAAGGAGGTTGAGGAAATTTGGGGTGATGCTACAATCATGATAATTTTTATATATTCTTTTTATTCTGCCCCCAATAAAACTGTTTTATAAAAATAAATAATAAAAATCAGAACAGGTGACCTAGAAGTGAGGAGGTAAGAAGAGACTAGCAGGATGGAGGTCTGTGATCAGACAACAATCTATCTGATAAAAAAAAGGGGGGGCAGGAAGCCGCTTGAGGATGGAGGAGAGGGGCAATGAGCTTATAGGCAACAAGGAGAAAGACAGGGAAAGAACGAGACCATCAAGAAAAAGAGAGATGAGACAACATTGTACAGAGCTGGCATAGTCCAAGGAGAGGGGTGCTGAGCCATTTCTGGAATTAGCACTACATAAAGAAAGGCCATGACCTCATCTCCATGATCCTGAGACAGAAGTGTCTCCAAGAAAAGTAAGGTTTCAGATGACCAAGGTGAAAAAAAGGCCAAGCTGTGGGGCTGTTGCTTAACCAAGAGAACTGGCTCCATGCTCACAGGAGCATGACTTACAGCCATTCCCTCACAAACTTAGATAAGTAGGGTGCCCTGGTTAGCTCATCCTGGCCATGACGATGCTACCTGAACAGCCAAAAATGCTGCACACAGTTACTCTCATTACCACACCACAGAATCTCACAAGTCCTCAGGGTACCTCTTTAGGTGATATTTTGGAGTTTTAATTTTTTTATCCTATTTTAAATAAGTAATTGCAAAGCTTCAAGAAGTGCTAGGCAAACCTTCTCAGATATAAGGGATTTTTTTTTTTGCTTATTTGAAAGATTTAAAGATTAAGGAGCTCTCTCAGAATAAAGATTCAGTCACTAAGTTCCGTGGTTGTATTTAGTGTACATGCTTTATATTCTTTAAATTTAAATTTGAGGCCGAGCGGTGGTGGCGCATGCCTTTAATCCCAGCACTCGGGAGGTAGAGGCAGGCGAATCTCTGTGAGTTTGAGGCCAGCCTGGTCTACAGGAGCTAGTTCCAAGACAGGAACCAAAAGCTACAGAGAAACCCTGTCTCGAAAATCAAAAAAAAAAAAATTTAAATTTGAACACAAAACTCAAATTCAGTTTCTGTAAGAGCTTATTACCTATTTTCATAGAAATAATCTTAAATTAAAATTAGAACTCTGAATTTTGGACTATCTACTGATGATGCTATCTTTTTTCAGGCCACGAAGCCCTGCTCACCTTTCAAGGCTCAGGTGGAGTGACTTCTCTTGAAGGGTCCCCTCAACTTCTCCTGGGTAGACACATCTACCTTTCTTCTCCCTTGCACTATAGTCCCAACACAGCAACAATTCACTGTAATTACTTTTCTCATCTATCCATGGGTGAGAGGCCCCTCCAAAGCAGGAATGGTGGCATGCCCTTTGTTTCTGCCCCCAAAGGTTTGTCTCTCCCTCAATAAATAGTGAAAGAAAATATCAAATAAAGAAGATTCCATTCCAAGGGTTATGGTTTCCTCCAGTGTAGCCAACGGGTAAAGAAGAAAAAAAATGTATGAAGTGACAGAGTCTTACAGGTAGGACAAAAGCAGGAACTCTTTATAAAGAACATGCAGAATTCACAGTGGGTTCCCTGGAATGGGGCAGCTTGGGCATTTTAAATTGCAACTGTGCTGTCAGATGTAAAGAGCTGGGCAGAAAGGACAGCAATGTTACTTGCTTTATTTCAAGTTCCCTCTGGCTGCCACATCTTAAAGCATTCAAACACAGAAATATTGTATCAATAATGCAGGCTTAAAGAATAATTTTTTTGGTAAGGAATAATGTACAATTATTTAAAAAAAAATACTCTAGATCAGTGTTTCTCAACTTGATGTGCATAGGAATCCTTTTGTGTCTCTTGTTAGAAGACCACCATGCTCCTCAGTAGGTCAGACTAAGGCCTGAAATCGTGCATCTTTAGCATGTTCCTGGGGAGCCCGTGGACTACACCTCAAAGGGTACATTTAAAATAACACTTGATTTTTTTTTAATTTATTAATTGAAATTTTAATACACATATACAATCTCTTTTCCCACTACCTGCTGGACCCCTCCCACTATAGCACCTTTGCTTTCTTTAACCCATCCTATAATATTTCTTTAACCCATCCTATAATATTAACAGACTTGATCTTGTGCAGGCAGCTGCAGTCACTGTGAGTTCGTGACTACAACAGCCCTCCTCCACTTCTGACTCTTACACTCCTTCCATGCCCTCTTAGAAGCTATTTCCTGTGCCTTTCATGGGAGAGATATGGTATAAATGATGCATTCAGGGCGGAACACTCCAATCACTTATTCTCTGTACTCAATCAGTGGTGGTGGTGAGAGAGATCTTCCTACAAAGTCCAAGTTGGACTTGATTTAAATTACCATACCTTTAATTCTTTCTATACACTACTTTGATAGTATTAGTTATATGAAGCATTGTTGGGACCTCAACTGGTAGAAATTCATATCACTAATACATTGTTCGCTTTCATCTTACCTATACTCTGGTAATGCCATCGAAAGAAAATTCGTTCAGGTAGAAACTGCAGTATTTTCTACAAAATAAAAATTTTTTAAAAATTAAGTAAATTTTTGTGATAGACCCATATTACTCACCTCCCCCTCAACACATAAATAAATAAATAAGTATAATATAAATTTAATATGTATGTAAGAATCTCATAAAGTTAATGCCTACAAGTAGGCCTATTGTTGTTGTTGTTGTTCTTGTTTTGGGACAGGGTTTCTCTGAAGGTTTGGAGCCTGTCCTGGAACTAGCTCTTGTAGACCAGGCTGGCCTCAAACTCACAGAGATCCTCTTGTCTCTGCCTCCCGAGTTCTGGGATTAAAAACCTGTGCCACCACTGCCTGGCCAGTTTTAGGACTGTACTTATGAAAGCATCCATTAGTGGACAACAAATAAATTTCAGAAGAAAAAGAGGAATGGACTAATAAAGTAGTCCTCATTACCAAAAGCTGGCTGTTGAGCGAGGGAGAGTCAGCTGCTCTTCAGGGATATGGTTCCTGGAGACTACTTATGCTCCAATGGATGGTCCTATGTCCATGCTCATACAAGAAACACTACGTGATCCATGGATTTAAAGACAGAGCACACAAAGTTGAGAGGTGTAAGGGAGGAGTTGGAGGAGAATTTGAAAATGGAATGAATTTAATCAAAATATATTATATTCATTTATGGATTCCCAACCAACTTTAAAGATTTTATTATGCTTACGAAAGAAAAAAAAAAACTAAAGCCCAAATTGATGAGAATGACCTTCCTCAAATCCCCATTCTAGAATACATTGTGGTAAATTATACTTAAATTATAAGATTCCTTTTATTTTTAATATAACTAGTTAAAATATTTGGAGAACAACAATGGGGATCAGTTTTCTCTTTACACAGTGGCTAACAGAGATTGGAGTGAGTTGTCAGGCTGGCAGCAAGTACCTTTGCCCACTAAGCCAATTCATTGTCCTAGCAACTACTTTTCTTTTAATATAGAAAACTGCAAATAGTTAAAATATATCTATTGGCATTGGTAATACATTATCATTGTGAGTTGAAATTCCTATTCTTGCATCCCGCAGATGCATGAGTCTATAATCCCAGCATTCTTACAAGGATATGGGAGGCAAGCAGAATCTCCGGAAGTTAGCTTGCTGTAAGCAGTTGTGAACAACAGGATAGCCTGCCTCAAACTGGGCAGAAAGCAAGAACCAACAACTGTCCATTGACTTCCAGGTGCACACTGTGGCATGTGCATACCTGTAGTCACACATATAAGCATGCAAAAATGAACACTTAAACACACACACAAACATCATACACAGACACTACAATGTTTTTAATGTAATTGGCCCCCTATAAACTCATACAGAGTGGTACTATTAGGAGGTATAGCTTTGTTAGAGTAAGATGGCCTTGTTGGAGGAAGTATGAAACTGTGGGGGTGGGCTTTGCGGTCTCATATATGCTCAAGCCATGCACAGTGTCGCAGACCACTTCTTGTTGCCTGTGAGTCAAGATGTAAGAACTCTCAGCTCCTTCTCTAGCATCATGTCTGACTGCATGCTGCCTTGTTTTCCAATGTGACAATAATAGACTAAACCTCTGAACTATAAGTGAGTCACTCCATTTAAAGGTTTTCCTTTATAAGAGTTGCTGTGGTCATGGTGTCTCTTCACAGTAATAGAAACCCTAACTAATACAAACATACATATACACATACATGATTGTTTTTAGACAGTATCTCTATGTAGCCCTGGCTGTCCTAGAACTCACTATGTATATCAGGCTGACCTTGAACTCACAGCAATCCACCTGCCTCTGCCTCCTGAGTGCTAGGATTGAAGGTATAGGCCACCATGCACAGCTTTAAAAATAAAATACATTTAAAAGGGAATCAGAAGATGTAAAAGTCAGTTATTACCACTGACAGTCTCACAGTTGCTAAGCAAGTGATCTCCCACTGAGCCACATCTTATCCCTAAAAAGTCAGTTCTCTATAAGCCAGTTTCTTAAACTACGAGGTGCAATTCCAAATAACATCACCTAACAGTATAGGAGTTACAAAACGTTGGCAAAAGTACAAGGTTTCTGAACAAGCAACAACCAAAAATTAATCCAAAATCAAACATGTAATGAATCTAAGGTATTGCTAGCAGTGCATGACCAAGATGCAGTGCACAACTTTATCGCAGACTTGGTTCAAAACAAACAACACACACACACTCTGTACTTTGCATGCAATGCCAGCAAATGCTACCTGAAACCCCACAGCTCAGATCTGAGTCTATTGTATATTTATGAATTGTAGTGCTTTTACAAAGTACACAAAGTTTTTTGCTCCTATAGAAACATAATGGTTTAATTATGGGCATCAAAGATTTTCACTATTTTCCCACAAACATTCCTCAGAACATAAGCATTAAATTTGTGCATCTTTGGTTTCTATTGCATTGGTGAGCTTGATTCTTTAAACTGTTGGTTAAGTTTATAAGAATTTGGCACAATATTAGGACAGAATTCCTAGCAATTTCTGAAATGGCCTTACTGTATTTCTGCTACTTTACAGTTTGCACTTATGCAGAGTGGCATTCTCAACATTGACAGTCATAAAGTAAAAACAGTGATCAACTGTGAAAAACTGAAGACTCTATATCTTACTTCAAATATTTTGTTAAAATCTAATTCTTAAGGTAAAAATAAGCACATCTGTCTTATCATTATGCAAACATGATTCCATCTCTAATAAATGGTAAAACTACATGTATATCAAATGACTATTTTAAAATAAGTTTGTGGTCTATTATCACAAAATGTTTCATTGGGATACCCATTTTATACCTATATACCCAAGGTAGAGTACAAATTTCTCTGACAAAAGGGGATCATGAATAGAAAAAGTTTAGGAAGTCCTGCTTTATAGCATGACAACAAAAACTCACATGAGCCTTGTCCTACCAAAAGGACATAATCATTAATGCCCCTTGTACCCACACACACCCAAGCCCTGCCACACCCTGGAATACAATACCTGGGAGCCTACAGAGAGAAATAACCACAGCCAGCTGGAAAGCATCATCTGCACCAGCAACTCTGGAACTGGACTAACATGAAGGATGCCATGTCTAGGCTGCTGCCAAACCAACAACTCAAGAGCCACCTAGACCCACAGGAGGGCCAAGGTCAGTCAGTGTCTTTGGTAATAAATTAATAGTAATCTTTGCAAGATAAGGTCTTTGGAAAATATGTTACAATTGGGTTATTAGAAACAATTGGCAGAAGAGGAGCACCAGGGAAGGAATGGGAAGAAAACAGGATGAGCAGGGGAGCCATTGCCAGCTGAGAGGGAGCTCTAAGGCAAAGTCCCAAACAAATAGAATTGAGACTCTATGTTCCAGGCTCGTGGAAAGAAAAGTATAACCAGGGCTGGAAAGCTGAAGGCACTAACAGCCAAGGGTACCAGTTGATGCCACTCTTGTAGTAGGTGGCAAATTCTTGAAGAAGAATCTGAGCAATACATCTTTTTATGTGCACAGTAATATTTAAATTATTAACTAGTAGTTCCCATCAGATGAAAAGGCTGAAACACTGAAGAAGTGTTGTCCCACTTCAGGAGCCCAGATGTCCCCCAAGCTTTGTTTCCAAAGTAGCTTCATATGAAGTCTGTTGCTCTGAGGTCTTCCTGTGCTTTGCTGCCTGCTTCCTGACAGTTCATTTTGTCTGAGCAGATGGCACACCTTCTTCTGCATTAGCCTTTAAAGGAAATTCCCAGCTACAGGGCAGGATCACCTTTGGATACCATTATTCAAGAAGATGCTAAGTGAATTAATGATTCAGGGTGGATCTTGTTTTAATCTAGATTAATGTCTGATATATCCTTTGCTTTGCAGACTTTTAACTTTTAACGGAAACCAAACTGGCACTGAGTCACATTTTTCAGTTTCCAAAACACAGATTTATATTCCTCACTCAGTTTTCTTTTATTAATATATAACAAAGAAAAGCACCGTTTAATATAAGAAAACAGGCTGGGCGGTAGTGGCACACGCCTTTAATCTAAGCACTTAGGAGGCAGAAGCAAGCAGATCTCTAAGTAGGAGGCTAGCCTGATCTAATGCACAAGTTCCAGAATGGCCAGGGCTACACAAAGAAATCCTTTCTCAAACATATTTAAATATGTGTGCGTGTATTTATGTAAGCATGTATATGTGTGCATATATGAATATATTATATGAGAAAACAGAAAATATATAAATATATCAAGTAGATGGGCATAAAGATGTCTGCATACTGTCCAAGTTTGCCACAAAAATCATCTCCAATACACTTAAAGTCAAGACAATCACTGTTATTTCTCAAAATTATTCAGATTTATAAAATCGGTCAACTTTAAAGATATTAAGAAATAAACTCTAAGGTTTAGATATAACACATCATGTCTAATACCTGAGTTAATAATGTTCCTAAAAAGCACCTGTGAGATGCATTAATGGATACATGCATTTCCCACCAAGCCCTGCAGCCTGAGTTCAATCCCAGGACTTACATGATGGAAGAAGAGTATTGAGTTCCACAAGTTGTCCTCTGTCCATGGTACATGTACTCACACAAACACTTGCGCGCGCACACACACACACACACACACACACACACACACACACACAAACAACATAATTTTTTAAAAACAATATATCCCCAAATGACAGAACTTAATACAACAATTCAGAGCCTGGAACAATCCCTCACTGTCACTTCTTTCTGTAATAACATTGTGATGGCTGGTTTTTATGGATTAAATCCTATGTGGGTCAATAAATATAAAGCCAAACACCACTACCTAGTCTAAATGCTAAGCCTGTGCCTCAGATGTCCCAGATGAAGCCTACTTTTGGTGAGGCAAATGCAATCTGGCATTTGTTGTACTGCAGCTGATACTCTAAGCTACACTGCTGTGAATGCCACATAAGCTATTGACATCTTGTTTGTAGTTTCACCGGAGTATAAAATAAAAAAAATATTTCAAGAAAGCCACACAGTGTGAATAAATATTACTTTTTCTGGAAAACACATGACTCTATTTAATGCTCAGTCTCAGCTGCATCTATATGGTAATCCATTACAGCACACTCAAAATCGAAATTAGGTATTACTACCGATCAGCACATCAGGGAATCTGTCGTTCTTTTAACTGATTATCCACAGCTACTTTTTCTTCAGAACCCACTGCATGACCAGGAATAATACGGAAAAGTCGGAGTTCATACAAGATGCCACAGTGAACTTTAAAACTCCGGCCTTCATTTAGTTTAGATAGGAAGCTTTTTTCCCCCAAATTATTACCAGATGATTGCAGTATATTCAAGTTGATTCACACTTGACTGCAAGTCTACATGGAAAGCATGGGGAAGATATTACATATTAATGCATACCAGTTAATCTACCTGAAACAACCAACTAAACCCGTTCAACGTGAGACTGGAGAGCCTGGGAGCAACCCTTCCCCAGGCCAGCTACAGGGCACGATGTGTGCACACAGAAGATGCTGCCCTGGCAGAAAACAGAAGACTTCCTTTCAGAGAACCGACATCTCAGCTTCATGACCTTGGGAGTAACAATGTGCAGAAAACTTAGAATGAGAATTGGCAGTCTTTTCACAAAAGGATTCTACAGGTGCCTGGCTTCAGAAGGACCCATGCACATAGAGCCCACAAGCACACCACACATGCTTCCACGTCAACCTAAAGACAGACAACGTTTTGCTACTGTCCGGTGGATTCTCACCAGTTACTAAAACTCTTATATAGAATTACTCAACTCTTATATAGACAGACTATTTTCACTGGTCATTAATACTTGTTTAGAACCTTTAAATTCAAGTGAGACAGAGCTAACATGAACAAATAATCTTAAAAATAAGATGGATATGCTGAATACAGGGGAGGTGCTTGTTCTTAGGGCAGCTTGCTATGCCGGGCTTTGCTGATGCCCACAGGAGGCCTGCCCCTTTCTGGGCAAATACAGAGGAGGGGTGGTCTGGGGAGGGCAGAGGGAAGAGAGTGGGAGGAGAGGAGAAAGGAGAGGCTGTGGCTGGGCTATTAAAAAAATGACTGAATGAATGAACGAACAAACAAACTAAGTAAGTAAGTAACCCCAGCCCAAAAAATAAAATAAAATAAATATATTTTAGCTTTAAAAAATGCTGTTTTTTTTTTAAATACCAGAAATCCCTTCTACTACTTAATCTGTCAGTATGTGGAGTAAGGAAAACTAGCTCCATACTGTCATATTCATACTGTCACTGTAAAGACCAAACTGAAAATTCACTTCCTGGAATAAGACCACTTCAAAAAGATCCTCTACCAGCATATTTCTCAGGTAGATAGGCATAAGGCCCACTCTGCCATTATACCTGGGATTCCCTGGGAGAAAGGACGCACACTTTAGTGATATACTTACTATCCCCAACATCAGGACCAGTGCCTAGCACACAATATTTCCTAATAATCATTGACATGAACAAATAGACAAGTGAAAAATTACAAAAGGAAATCAAAGGAATTCTAGTTTTAGTATACACAGACAAACATACATACATACACACACACACACACACACACACACACACCCGTGCATGCATGCACAAAACACACACGCACTTGTTTAGAACCTTTAAATTCAAGTGAGACAGAGCTAACATGAACAAATAATCTTAAAAATAAGATGGATATGCTGAATACAGGGGAGGTGCACACACACATGCACAAAGGAAGGAACACTACCCTAACGTGGTAGGTATGGTAATCTGAACGTAGTTGTCCCCCGTAATTCCATAGGGAGTATGACTATTAGGAGGTGTAGCTTTGCTGGAGTGGGTATGGCCTTGTTGGAGGAAGTGTGTCATTGTGTGGGTGGACTTTAAGGTTTCCTATGCTCAGGATAACAGCCAATGTCTCAGTCATTGTCAGACTCGCAGCTGTCTCTTCAGGACCACATCTGTCAGCACGCCACCGTGCTCCCCTTCATGATAACAATGGACCGAACCTCTGAAACTGTAAGTGAGCCACCCCAATTACATATTTTCTGTGGTCATGGTGTCTCGTCACAGCAATAAAAACCCTAACTAAGACAACAGAGTAACAGCATTTTATTAATTAAATAAGTGGCATTTAATAAAGATAACTTAAAATGGAAATGTATCTCCAAACATTTTAAATCACAATACATGATTAGGTCATTGCTTAAGACACAATAATTTTCTTAGCTTAGGAAAAAACACGAGTTAAATTTCAATAAGATATCTAAAATAAATATGGAGCATAATTTTTTAAAGTAAGACATATCAGTGAAGACCTATAAAGGCAAAGGTTATCATATAAGAAAGATTATTGTTTACTTAAATTTACATAAAGCGGCTATGGTAGTTTGGAAGAAAATAGCCCCCAAAGGGAGTGGCACTATTAGGAGGTATGGCCTTGTTGGAAGAAATGTGTCACTGTAGGATCAGGCTTTCAGGTCTCTTTTCCTAAGCTTCCCTCAGTGTGACAGTCAATTGACTTCCCATTGCCTGTAAGATACAGCACTCTCAGCTTCAGCATCACATCTGCCTGCACGCTGCCATGCCCCCCTTCATGGTCATAATGGACTGGACCTCTAGAACTGGAAGCTGCCACCATCAATGAAATGCTTTCTTTATCAGAGTTGCTGTGGTCATGGTGTCTCTTCACAGTAGGAGTAAACCCTAACTAAGACAGGAGTAAAAAGGCATGCAGGGTGACTTTATCCCAAGAAAGTACAATGTAGCTGGGACAATGGTTCCAAAAAGGAGACAATCCTACAGAAAAATGGAAATGCCTCCTCAAAAACAAACAAACAGATAGATAGATAGATAGATAGATAGATAGATAGATAGATAGATAGATAGATAATTTGGTTTTAGCATTTCTGATTCACTTTCTTAAAGACTAAAGTGAATATTGAAGAGAGAATGAAAACTTAGGAAAATTAATGTATAAAGTAAAAAATAGATGTATCATTAAATAATCTTCTGAAATTAGAAAACATTAACTACATGAAGATGGATAGCATGAATCCAGACTACTGCAGATTATCCGTGTGCCACGACATTGTACATCACAAAACTCCCCAGTACCATGGAAAAGAACAAAGGAAAATGCCTGGGCAAAGCTATAAAGTCAGTACAAAACTAAAAGCACTAGAGAAAACCAAACCAAAAATGTACTTTATTCATCAAACAACAATAATCAGGCTGACCTTGGAACTTCAGCAGTAAGTTCCAAGGAACAGTGTGATGAACTGATCACGAGCCACTGAGTAGGCATTAGAACCCAGACAGAATGTGAGGGCAGCAGAAAACCAAAGCAGACCAAGGGCCTACACAACAATGCATACAGTTCCTGGTAAATGGATCTGCAGCAAATTATGGCTACCTTGAGACATACACATCAAAGAAGAGGGGTGCAGTGATCCGAAAATTATGCAATCACTATACATGCTTAGACATATCTGAAGTTCAAGGAAAGATATTCCTGAGCTACATCAGTCATATTATCATCCCTTCCTCAACAAAGTACATAATTCACATCCTAGCAACAAATATTAATCAAAATAATTCTCTAGTAAGAATGTAGAAATAAAAATCCTATAGCAGTGGGTTGTATTTACATAACTGGTATTTAATATGCTAATAAAAATAGATTTTTTTCAAATCACTTAACACAAGAGAAATAGCATCTAAAACTACTATAATAAAATAACATGGATATAAATTGTTTAAAATGCTGAGAAATGAGAAATACAAAATACAAAGAAGGTTAAAAAACAAGGCTACAATTAAACACCTTTTCTACGTATAGAAAAAAAATGAATGATATTGTTTTGTTAATTTATAGATAATTACCAGAATGAAAGAAAATATAAATACTTTTCAAATTGCAAAGCATATTCCACAAACCAAAAAACAGCAACTCTTCCTAGAGCAAAGATAAAGGTAAAAATGTTGACTATTTCACAAAAAGTTTAAGTATAAGCTGGTTAAATTCTCCTATGAAAGACCAACTTCATCAAAAAAGGCTTTTAAACACACAAAACCTGATAATAAAACACAGAACTACTCATGAGGCATGTATGCTGTTTAATTAATTAATTTTCTTGTTAAGTGCCCATTCTGTGCCAGGCACCATGTGAGAGACCAAAGACACATCCCTGCCTTGACAGTTATAATCTAAGGGGGAAAGGCAGAAATACCTTTGAACAGGATCTTGAAGAAAACAAAGAGGTGAGACTACAAGAGAAGGCTATTTCAGGAAAACTAAACAGTGTCTACCCTACCCCTAGAAAGCTTCTCTGCTGGTCTGAGGACTTCCAAGAGGTTTCCAATGGGGACGAAAATAAGACAGATGGCAGGAATGAGGAGGCCTGATGAAGAGGCCCTTAAGAGAGCACTGGGAGTGCAATCACAGTCCCGAAGGCAATGGAAAGCAGAACTGCATTACAAGAGAGCACTGGAGAGGGGGGGGGACAGAAGATTGCCCCCTACAGACCATACAGTTACATACTCCAGTAGACAGCAAGAGGCTCTGCAGGGAGGCCAGGGTAGCAATCAGCACAAGCTATGCAAAACCACAAAACCATTCCCATTGGGTACTAATATATAAATTTAAAAACCTTTCATTACGTATTAGCATGCAACACTGAAAACCTTGGAAGCAGATATATGATACAGTTCACAAGTCCTCCACTTAGTAGCATGAAATTGTGTCATAAGAGGTGGGCTTTGCCATGAAGAAATACCAGCTCTCAGAAGAATCTTATTTGCACACATGCACCTCACCTAAGAAGTGTCAGGCGGGGCCACAGCTGCTATGTTAGTCTCCATTTCATGCAGGCTTTTGGAGTTTGGCTAAAAACTACCACAGCGTTCACCCTCTCCTATTTTTGTACTAGAATAACTAATTAGCTATCCTTTCCATGCCAATTTTTTATTTAAAAAAAAATCACTTTGAAAGAGTCTGCATAAGCAATGAGAGAGAAATAACCAAGTTTACATGAAATGCTGTAACTTGGTTCTCACCATCCCAGAAACTTACATTTTAAATGCTTCCCTCAACGACTCTAGAGAATACCAAAGACCTGCAGGCTAGCTTGGATTAGCCATGCTGTCAAGATCATTCAGCGAATGCCCCCGGTCTGCAGGATCAGCTATCTGGAAGGAAGGCTTCAAGTCAGCCCTTTTCCTTCCCATCCAGTGTCACATGCACATCAAACACTAGGTGTCACTCTCTAATTTACGATGCAGCAAGCATCCGTACAACTCTCTTCTAAGTGAATGTAAGAAACCAATTCATGCAAACAATGTCTCAGCATCAGTGTGAAATCAACATAAAGAGAGAAGATGTGCTCTGTTCTAACATAACACAGCATGCTCACTTGTTATTGTGAGTACCCTGTCATTAAGTCTTGATGTGTTTTCTTCCATTACCTTCTAAGGATTCATGTGTGCATTTCCTAACTGTCATCTCCATGATCTTCTTTGAGGGTGTCGATTACCACAGGTCAGCTGCTACCACGCTGGAATGGGTAGGGTACCTGTGCTACAGCAGATAATCAATCACAAGAATGTAATTTCAAACTTCCACTAACATCTTGTTCCAGGTTTCCTTCCTCCAAGGTAATTCAGTAACTCAGTACGCTGTTGGGCCGGTCCCAAGTTTCTCACCTCTAGGTCGCAATTCATAAGAGAGACTGTAGCCTGCAGTGTGGAGGTTACTTTATCCACTGGAACAGACACCTTCACTTCAGACTTTGGTGCTCTAATTCAAATTATTAATACACTACAATATAGTAAGCAAATTATATCCAGAATAAACTAAACATTTATACTCTTTCTACCATCTAGTCTGTTGAGTTCACAAACAAAAGCAGACATCAGAATAACAATGCTACAAAAAAAAAAAAAGAAACAGGGAAAAAGACTTTGGTCCTTTGTTTTAATATGTCCCCAGTATCCAGTAAATGCAAGCACCAAGGAGAGATTACAGCAATAAAATCAACATTCCAGCTACTGAGAGGAATTCAAATCCACCCAGTGTCACAGGAATGAAGGACAGTCTTTGGTTTCACCTTATTTGCAGAGCTCCTGGCACCATGCTGGGACAAGTCCCCTAACTGCTATCAGGAAAGTCTATATAAGTCTTTCCCCCTACTTTGAAGAACCAGGAGAGGCAAAACCCCATATCTCTACAATCTCACCTGGAAATCTGCTAAAGTAGGATATAAAACCCACTGCAGCCCAAGGCTCATCACACAGTGACTCCTGAAGACAGGGTGTGGCAAGGCTTTGCAAATGCAGACCCTGCCGCCTACCTAGCATCCCCAAATCCCCAAATGGAGAGGAAAGAGAATGCACTCGTGGAGGCCTGGAGTGAGTGAATCCCAAACATCTACTTGTCACCCTGAGTACTGCTTCCCAGACCAGACTCCCCTTCCACCAAAGGAGGGACAAAGAAGAGACATAGAAGGTCATTACTGGAGTTCTGATATAAGTTCATTCTTCCCAATTAACTTTTCAGCTTACCCTGAATGTTAGCACAGGCTTCAAAGGACTGGAGGCCCCATCTGCCTTGCTTATTGCTATTGACAATAGTTAGACCTGAGCCTGGCATGAAGTATGTACACTGTCCATCTGTCTGATAATGAATGAATGAATGAATGAATGTATAAGAATGGGCATGAGGGGCTGGAGAGATGGCTCGGCAGTTAAGAGCACTGCCTGTTCTTCCAGAGGTCCTGAGTTCAATTCCCAGCAACCAAATGGCGGCTCACAACCATCTGTAATGAGATCTGGTGCTGGAAGAACACTGTATATATAATTAATAAATAAATATTTTTTTAAAAAAATGGGCATGAGCTGACAGAAATATTCTGCAGAATGCAGCTTGAAGACAGAATAGTATCCAGATTCTCCAATGGTAGGATGTTTCAAATAGAGGTGTGGGATAGTGGTAGAACTCACAACATGGCAATGAGTTATGAACACAGGTAATCCCCTGAGCTACTACTTGGTAAGTATGCAATCTGAGACAGGTCACCTAACTACACAGACCTCCCAACCTTTCTTCTAAAAAAACTGAGACATGTAGGTGGAGAGATGGCTCAGCAGTTAAGAATACATACTGCTCTTGCAGAAGACCTGAGTTCAGTTCCTAGCACCTACATCTGGTAAAAATTCCAGATCTGATGTGTTCTTCCAGCCTCTGCAGGTACTACACTCACATGCACAAACCCACACAGACACACACATATACACATATTAAAAATAAAATCTTTAAAAACTGGAAATGTAACTCAAAGGTCAAAGCCTACATGTGACCACCAACAGCAACACACACACACACACACACACACATCAACCTAGAAAAACATAATCTATTTTAGAAGAAAAGGATTAAACTAGAATGTTCCTTGTAAAACAGGTTCTAGTCAATGTAAGGTGGTAATTAAATTCATATTTTGAGGTCCTACATCTCTATTAGAAACGACCAACAGTGATAGACAAATGTTTTTCAAAGAAGAATAAAATTTAGTCATAACCATAATAACAATAAAATTATGTGGGATTCCCCTCTGTATGCTGTGAATGTGTTTTGTTAATGAATAAAGATGCTTTGGTCCTATAGCAGGACAGAATAGAGTTAGGCAGGAAAGCTAAGCTGAATGCTGGAAGAAAAAGATGCAGAATCAGGGAGAGACACCATGTAGCTGTCAAAGGAGAAAGATGCAAGCTGCCAGTCAGAACCTTGGTAAACCACGAACCTCGTGGTAAAACATAAAATAATGGAAATGGGTTAATTTAAGAAATAAGAACTAGCTAGCAATACACTTAAGCTATCTATTAGCCAAAAACTGTTGTAATTAATGCAGTTTCTGTGTGATTATCTTGGGTCTGGGCAGCCAGGAATGAATAAGTAGTCTCTGCCAACAATAAAATAAATATTAAAAAAGGATGAGAATCATCTTCATGGATCAACAGAAATAGAAATCCTAAGTGATATTGCAAGTATCACTTAGCCAAGTCATCTTCCAGAGGGACATGTGCTCCCATTGGAAGTAAAGGCAAACAGATTTCATCTCTGTACAATCATCCATAGCCTGGAACTTATGACCTGAGCTACCAACCTTAGTTGTTCATCACTAACTTCACCAGACACTGTACTGTCCAACAGGTGACAACACTGTAGAACTACTGCTTCCATTGCCAAAGCTGCCCCAGCACTTGGCCCTTACCAAGGCAAGGTGTAGCTCTCTCACAGTCCTCCTCGATAACTTTATTACTTCTCGACTTTCTTCCAACCCTTTTCTTATTTATAGAATAGTCCTACACAGGATCACTTCTATAATTTAACATATCAATAACTCTACCTCTTCTAAAAGGAGCCTTTCTCAATTATTTACATGTTGGTTGAGTATTCATCTCAGAGCCCTCATAAACCACTTCTAATGTAGAAAGCAGCAATGAAGTCGCTTAGTGCCCAGAATGAAATATACAAATTACTTATAAAGCTAGAGCAGAGCATACAGCATAAACAAAAGAAATGCAAGTGCATCATTCACCCATATTTATTATGCAAAGTGAAAGTTTTATGAAGCTTTGAATAATATATATTTGTTTTTCTACATAAGGAACTAATTCTCTGTAAATAGTAATGTATCACTAATAGCTTCCTCTCTAGTGAGGAATTTCTGGACAGGAAAGAAAATATCAGACTTCCTTTGTGGGAGGATTAGGACTCAGAACTCTGAAGGCTTCCTACCTTTGGAACAACTAGGATCAAAACAACAAATATAACTCTCAAAGCAGTGCACAGTTTTGAGGACTCAGGAAAACTATAAACAAACAAAAATAATAGAAGAGACAGAAGCAAGAAAAGAAAAGGAAAAAGGGTAGCAGAAAGACCTGTGATCTACAAGCAAAGAAGAATACAGAAGCCAAAGAGCATATTCTCATGCCAACATTGTACTGGACAGATGTCGGGTTCTTCTAGTCCCTGAGCCCTACCCTCAGAAGTTCTGGATATTCAACCTGAGATCCCATTAGTAACCCTCAAAGGAATATAAAAGAATTCTAATTGAAACTACTCCCAAATTCCTGTCAAAAGCTGAAACAAATCCATCTAGAGAAAGAAAGGCTTAACAGAAATTAAATCTGTGTGATTCATATTGAGTTTATAACAGAAGCAAAAATGAAAAAAAAAGATGAAGAAAAATAAGCCACTGTGTTGGGAAAGATAACCAACAGATTTAAACTACTAAGTACTTTGGCTATTAGAATTACCTCTAACCAATAAGCTATCTGCAACTGATATCTGCAAAAAGAGGAAAAATGAATTTTCTGGCCTCAAATGCAGAGATCCACCTGCCTCTGCCTCCTGAGTGCTGAGATTAAAGGCGTGCACCACCACTGCCCAGCTTCAGTTTATCTTCTTAGATCAAACTATGCACATATTGCTTCAAACTATGAATAATTAACATTGAGAATTTATAATACAGGGCTCCACTATGTAGTTCGGTCTATAAAAGTGCTTGAGTTTGTTCCCAGAACCCACTTGGTGAAAGGATAGAACTCCCACTCCCAAAAGTTGTCCTCTGACCTTCACACATGCACTGTGAAATGTACACGAACACACCAAATAAGTAAGTAAATATTTTTCTTAATTTATAATTTATTCATTTATAAGCCAGGCACAGTGTCACAACCTTTAATTTTAGCTGAGGCAGGTGGATCTCTGTGAGTTCAAGGCCAGCCTGGTCTACACAAAGAGTTCTAGGACAGCTGGGGCTATGTAGAGAGACCCTGTCTCAAAAAAAAAAAAAAAAAATTAAAAAGAAAGAACTTGTAATTCATAAGAACTTGTAATTCATTTCTGAGTCTAGTTCTTCTGGTGTTCATAATCTAGCACCTGCCTAGTACACTGAGGAAGAAGAATTTTATATTTAAACAGACAAAAAAAAAAATTGCCAAAAGCTGGATGTGGTATCACATCTCTTCAAGTTCAAGACCAGCCTGGTCTACATAGAGTTCTAAGACAGCTAAGGATACATGAAGAGATCCTGTCTCAAAAACATTCAAAAGCAAAGACATTGCCAAGAGGTTGGCAAAATGGTTCACCAGGTAAAGGCCCCTTCTATCAAGCCTGACAGCCCGAGTTCAGTCCCTGGGACCCACCTGGTGAAAGGAGAGAATTTACTGTGGCAGACATTCACATGCTTGCTGTGGAGTATGCCTGCAGCACAATCCTGCACATATACCCATATGAAATCTAATTTAATTAAAAAACACACTGGCAAATACCGTTCCAGCTTTAAAGACTACCTATATACACAGAGACACAGATATGCAAAAACCCAATCAGTAGTTGCTCTTCAAGAGAACCCGGGTATGATCCCAGCACACACCAGGCAGGTAACAATCATCTGTAACTCCATCCTCAGCAATCTGACACCTCTTCTAGCCTCCAAGGGCACTGAACATCTGGTGCACAGACACAAATGCAGGCAACACACCCCCATCCATTCACATAAAAATAAAATTTTAAATATTACATATATGTGGAAAATTGAGTTTCTGTATATCACCTGCAGGTTGGGGACATAGGACATTTATGTAAAACTCACATGAAAGTTCATATGGAAAGGAAAACAGCAATAGCTTATTACTATTTAGAATGTGTTTACTTGTCCAACTAGTATCTTTACATCTAGTTGGTCACACAAGTGACACTTTAGTACATTTTTTAAAAGAAAAATCATATGAACACTTTTAGCAGTATCTGTTGTAAAAGTAGGGAGAGGGCAAGGTACAGCCATGCACAGCCATTTCTATTTGTCTTCAGGCAAAATGAAGGCTCAAATAAAGTATTGCATTTTTAACAAGGATTTTAAAAGCTAAAATAATAACAATAAAAAGTAGCAATAACAATAATAGTACCAAAACTTACTTCAAAAAGAAAGAGGATGGAGTCCAGCTCCTCCCTTTGTGACTTATTATTCCCTGGAAATTAAGAAAAAAAAATGAGTCAACATGCTAGCACTTAAGCTTTGGAATCTCATACACGATGCTGAAAGGCATCTCACATGCTGCAGACATGCATTAGGAACTACCGACACTCAGGGGGAGCACTGCTAGAAAGAGGGCCCCGAGTTGGTACATCGAGTCCATGTCACCCACAGCCACCTCTTACTCTCTTATAACGTCCATGTTTTCTAAAGTTTGTTTCTTAACTAGGTACTCACCAGCTGAAATTATAGTAAAAACGCGCGGTGCAAACCTTGATAATATTAACAAGCACAGAGCATGACATCTTTAGACAAGAATCTGTCTCCTTCATTACACAATTTCAGGCTTCATTTTTTTCTTTTTTTGAGATAGGGTATCATTGTTGCTAAGGATGACCTTGAAATTTTGATTCTCCTGCCTCTAACTCCCAAGAACTAAAATTAGATTACAAAAGGTGTGCTACCATACTTAGATTTATGTGGTGCTGGAATCAAACTCAGGTAGGAAAGCACTCTATCAACTGAACTACACTCACAGCCCCACAATGCCCTTTTTGATAATATTAATCGGTAATAAAAAAAAAAACTGTACTATTTGCCTCTAGCAGGAATTATCATTTATTGTCTATAATATGTCCCAAACATTGTGCTAAGCATGTAGCTTAAGTCATCTACCTTAAGAATCAGCAGATAGTAAATATTTTAGGCTTTTCAGATCTCTTACAACTATCAGACTCTGTTGCCACAGGCTGTACATAAATGAAGGGAGATGACTGTATCCAACGAATCCGGTGGGGCATGGTGGTTCACGACTGTAACACTGTTAGTGTGGGAGGTCAAGAATCACCAGGCACTCAAGGCCAGCCTAGGCTGCACAGCAAAACCCTGTCTCAACAACAAGGACAAAACAAAAGTCAAGTAAGCTATCAGTTGCAGGCTCCTGACCTAACTGACTTCTCATTTACAAATACTAAAAACTGTCTGTTTCTCAGGAATTCTGCTGGACCCAGGGGACAAAGGAATAAACCAACCAAACAACACTCCCTACTCTGGGGAAGATTACATTTTGACAGTAGAAGGCAAACTATAAATAAGTTAGGAAACCCATTATCAAAAGCAAATGAGGAATACTAAAACCAATATGCAATTCTGACTTGGGAAGTTGGGAAATACTTTGCTGGAAAAGCGACAACTAGGCAAAGATGTACAATGGGCAAAGAAGCAAGCTCTACAGAAATATGAGGGAGTTCCACCCCAGGCAGGGAGAGTGGACCAGACAAAGTTCCTGCAGCTGAGCACATCGGAAAACAGCCAGAAGGACCTGGAGGCTAGAGCAAAGATGGGGAAGATTTGAGCAGATGAGTTTAGAGAGTAGGTGCGGCAAAGGAAGGCAGATCAGATAAAGTCACTACAATGATTTGAGAATGAAAAGCCATTGAAGACTAGAGCTACAGTGGTCATGTGAGTTGTGGCTTCAGCTACTATTCTGAAAAGAAACTTGGGGTAGACGAAAGCACAAGAATGGAAGTGAGGAGACCCTTCCTAAAGCTAATGCCAGTCTAGACAAGGATAATCAGTGTGGACAAGGAGACAGGCCAATGATACATTCTGAAGACAGCCAGCATCTCCAAGGTTTTGTCCTATTCTGAAAGCCTGAAGCTACCATAAAGTGATTTCATTACTCCTAGTAAACATTTTTCTTCTATTTGGGAGGGGGTTCACTTTCTTTTTTGCACTCCAATGCAGACTGCACTAAAAGCAAGAGCTTCCAAAAATCTCCCACTGTTCCTATTGGTTATCACTGAATCTTTGGGAGAGTTTCCAAAATGGGGCACAGTCTCTTCCCTACCATAAACAGATGTCTCCTTCCCTTGAATCTGAACTGCCTCACGATAGCCTTTGACCAATGTGACACTAGCAGATGTGAGGTGTTCTGGCTGATGCTGAGACTCTGAGGCCATCCTGTAAAGGAATTCAATCTGGCCTGCCTGCTGGATAATGAATCTCCACATGGAGAAGTACGGCATTCTAGTCAATTGTAAGACACGTGAGTGAGGCCATTCAAAACAGCTGACCAAGGAGCAGAAGCTAGGCTAAACCAGAAAAACTTCCCAGCAGACCTAGAGAACCACACATGGAATAGTGGTTGTTTTAAGGCATCAAATTTGGGAGTGATTTTTCATACTGCACAAACTAATACAGTTTTGAAATACTACAATTTTATAAAAGAATGGATGTAAAAAAGGTGAAAAAAGAAGAGGAAAGGAAAAGGGAAAATGAATTATGACAAAATAACTTTGGATAGTTGGCTTATTTTTAAATGTGATATTTTAAATTTTTTCATTGCTATTTTGTTTTTATTTGGGGTGTGTGTGTGTGTGTGTGTGTGT
>NW_026067989.1:3593470-3634449 GCF_014885135.2 Alexandromys fortis
GAGGCTCACAACCATCTGTAATGAGATCTGGTGCTGGAAGAACACTGTATATATAATTAATAAATAAATATTTTTTTAAAAAAAATGGGCATGAGCTGACAGAAATATTCTGCAGAATGCAGCTTGAAGACAGAATAGTATCCAGATTCTCCAATGGTAGGATGTTTCAAATAGAGGTGTGGGATAGTGGTAGAACTCACAACATGGCAATGAGTTATGAACACAGGTAATCCCCTGAGCTACTACTTGGTAAGTATGCAATCTGAGACAGGTCACCTAACTACACAGACCTCCCAACCTTTCTTCTAAAAAAACTGAGACATGTAGGTGGAGAGATGGCTCAGCAGTTAAGAATACATACTGCTCTTGCAGAAGACCTGAGTTCAGTTCCTAGCACCTACATCTGGTAAAAATTCCAGATCTGATGTGTTCTTCCAGCCTCTGCAGGTACTACACTCACATGCACAAACCCACACAGACACACACATATACACATATTAAAAATAAAATCTTTAAAAACTGGAAATGTAACTCAAAGGTCAAAGCCTACATGTGACCACCAACAGCAACACACACACACACACACACACACATCAACCTAGAAAAACATAATCTATTTTAGAAGAAAAGGATTAAACTAGAATGTTCCTTGTAAAACAGGTTCTAGTCAATGTAAGGTGGTAATTAAATTCATATTTTGAGGTCCTACATCTCTATTAGAAACGACCAACAGTGATAGACAAATGTTTTTCAAAGAAGAATAAAATTTAGTCATAACCATAATAACAATAAAATTATGTGGGATTCCCCTCTGTATGCTGTGAATGTGTTTTGTTAATGAATAAAGATGCTTTGGTCCTATAGCAGGACAGAATAGAGTTAGGCAGGAAAGCTAAGCTGAATGCTGGAAGAAAAAGATGCAGAATCAGGGAGAGACACCATGTAGCTGTCAAAGGAGAAAGATGCAAGCTGCCAGTCAGAACCTTGGTAAACCACGAACCTCGTGGTAAAACATAAAATAATGGAAATGGGTTAATTTAAGAAATAAGAACTAGCTAGCAATACACTTAAGCTATCTATTAGCCAAAAACTGTTGTAATTAATGCAGTTTCTGTGTGATTATCTTGGGTCTGGGCAGCCAGGAATGAATAAGTAGTCTCTGCCAACAATAAAATAAATATTAAAAAAGGATGAGAATCATCTTCATGGATCAACAGAAATAGAAATCCTAAGTGATATTGCAAGTATCACTTAGCCAAGTCATCTTCCAGAGGGACATGTGCTCCCATTGGAAGTAAAGGCAAACAGATTTCATCTCTGTACAATCATCCATAGCCTGGAACTTATGACCTGAGCTACCAACCTTAGTTGTTCATCACTAACTTCACCAGACACTGTACTGTCCAACAGGTGACAACACTGTAGAACTACTGCTTCCATTGCCAAAGCTGCCCCAGCACTTGGCCCTTACCAAGGCAAGGTGTAGCTCTCTCACAGTCCTCCTCGATAACTTTATTACTTCTCGACTTTCTTCCAACCCTTTTCTTATTTATAGAATAGTCCTACACAGGATCACTTCTATAATTTAACATATCAATAACTCTACCTCTTCTAAAAGGAGCCTTTCTCAATTATTTACATGTTGGTTGAGTATTCATCTCAGAGCCCTCATAAACCACTTCTAATGTAGAAAGCAGCAATGAAGTCGCTTAGTGCCCAGAATGAAATATACAAATTACTTATAAAGCTAGAGCAGAGCATACAGCATAAACAAAAGAAATGCAAGTGCATCATTCACCCATATTTATTATGCAAAGTGAAAGTTTTATGAAGCTTTGAATAATATATATTTGTTTTTCTACATAAGGAACTAATTCTCTGTAAATAGTAATGTATCACTAATAGCTTCCTCTCTAGTGAGGAATTTCTGGACAGGAAAGAAAATATCAGACTTCCTTTGTGGGAGGATTAGGACTCAGAACTCTGAAGGCTTCCTACCTTTGGAACAACTAGGATCAAAACAACAAATATAACTCTCAAAGCAGTGCACAGTTTTGAGGACTCAGGAAAACTATAAACAAACAAAAATAATAGAAGAGACAGAAGCAAGAAAAGAAAAGGAAAAAGGGTAGCAGAAAGACCTGTGATCTACAAGCAAAGAAGAATACAGAAGCCAAAGAGCATATTCTCATGCCAACATTGTACTGGACAGATGTCGGGTTCTTCTAGTCCCTGAGCCCTACCCTCAGAAGTTCTGGATATTCAACCTGAGATCCCATTAGTAACCCTCAAAGGAATATAAAAGAATTCTAATTGAAACTACTCCCAAATTCCTGTCAAAAGCTGAAACAAATCCATCTAGAGAAAGAAAGGCTTAACAGAAATTAAATCTGTGTGATTCATATTGAGTTTATAACAGAAGCAAAAATGAAAAAAAAAGATGAAGAAAAATAAGCCACTGTGTTGGGAAAGATAACCAACAGATTTAAACTACTAAGTACTTTGGCTATTAGAATTACCTCTAACCAATAAGCTATCTGCAACTGATATCTGCAAAAAGAGGAAAAATGAATTTTCTGGCCTCAAATGCAGAGATCCACCTGCCTCTGCCTCCTGAGTGCTGAGATTAAAGGCGTGCACCACCACTGCCCAGCTTCAGTTTATCTTCTTAGATCAAACTATGCACATATTGCTTCAAACTATGAATAATTAACATTGAGAATTTATAATACAGGGCTCCACTATGTAGTTCGGTCTATAAAAGTGCTTGAGTTTGTTCCCAGAACCCACTTGGTGAAAGGATAGAACTCCCACTCCCAAAAGTTGTCCTCTGACCTTCACACATGCACTGTGAAATGTACACGAACACACCAAATAAGTAAGTAAATATTTTTCTTAATTTATAATTTATTCATTTATAAGCCAGGCACAGTGTCACAACCTTTAATTTTAGCTGAGGCAGGTGGATCTCTGTGAGTTCAAGGCCAGCCTGGTCTACACAAAGAGTTCTAGGACAGCTGGGGCTATGTAGAGAGACCCTGTCTCAAAAAAAAAAAAAAAAAATTAAAAAGAAAGAACTTGTAATTCATAAGAACTTGTAATTCATTTCTGAGTCTAGTTCTTCTGGTGTTCATAATCTAGCACCTGCCTAGTACACTGAGGAAGAAGAATTTTATATTTAAACAGACAAAAAAAAAAATTGCCAAAAGCTGGATGTGGTATCACATCTCTTCAAGTTCAAGACCAGCCTGGTCTACATAGAGTTCTAAGACAGCTAAGGATACATGAAGAGATCCTGTCTCAAAAACATTCAAAAGCAAAGACATTGCCAAGAGGTTGGCAAAATGGTTCACCAGGTAAAGGCCCCTTCTATCAAGCCTGACAGCCCGAGTTCAGTCCCTGGGACCCACCTGGTGAAAGGAGAGAATTTACTGTGGCAGACATTCACATGCTTGCTGTGGAGTATGCCTGCAGCACAATCCTGCACATATACCCATATGAAATCTAATTTAATTAAAAAACACACTGGCAAATACCGTTCCAGCTTTAAAGACTACCTATATACACAGAGACACAGATATGCAAAAACCCAATCAGTAGTTGCTCTTCAAGAGAACCCGGGTATGATCCCAGCACACACCAGGCAGGTAACAATCATCTGTAACTCCATCCTCAGCAATCTGACACCTCTTCTAGCCTCCAAGGGCACTGAACATCTGGTGCACAGACACAAATGCAGGCAACACACCCCCATCCATTCACATAAAAATAAAATTTTAAATATTACATATATGTGGAAAATTGAGTTTCTGTATATCACCTGCAGGTTGGGGACATAGGACATTTATGTAAAACTCACATGAAAGTTCATATGGAAAGGAAAACAGCAATAGCTTATTACTATTTAGAATGTGTTTACTTGTCCAACTAGTATCTTTACATCTAGTTGGTCACACAAGTGACACTTTAGTACATTTTTTAAAAGAAAAATCATATGAACACTTTTAGCAGTATCTGTTGTAAAAGTAGGGAGAGGGCAAGGTACAGCCATGCACAGCCATTTCTATTTGTCTTCAGGCAAAATGAAGGCTCAAATAAAGTATTGCATTTTTAACAAGGATTTTAAAAGCTAAAATAATAACAATAAAAAGTAGCAATAACAATAATAGTACCAAAACTTACTTCAAAAAGAAAGAGGATGGAGTCCAGCTCCTCCCTTTGTGACTTATTATTCCCTGGAAATTAAGAAAAAAAAATGAGTCAACATGCTAGCACTTAAGCTTTGGAATCTCATACACGATGCTGAAAGGCATCTCACATGCTGCAGACATGCATTAGGAACTACCGACACTCAGGGGGAGCACTGCTAGAAAGAGGGCCCCGAGTTGGTACATCGAGTCCATGTCACCCACAGCCACCTCTTACTCTCTTATAACGTCCATGTTTTCTAAAGTTTGTTTCTTAACTAGGTACTCACCAGCTGAAATTATAGTAAAAACGCGCGGTGCAAACCTTGATAATATTAACAAGCACAGAGCATGACATCTTTAGACAAGAATCTGTCTCCTTCATTACACAATTTCAGGCTTCATTTTTTTCTTTTTTTGAGATAGGGTATCATTGTTGCTAAGGATGACCTTGAAATTTTGATTCTCCTGCCTCTAACTCCCAAGAACTAAAATTAGATTACAAAAGGTGTGCTACCATACTTAGATTTATGTGGTGCTGGAATCAAACTCAGGTAGGAAAGCACTCTATCAACTGAACTACACTCACAGCCCCACAATGCCCTTTTTGATAATATTAATCGGTAATAAAAAAAAAAACTGTACTATTTGCCTCTAGCAGGAATTATCATTTATTGTCTATAATATGTCCCAAACATTGTGCTAAGCATGTAGCTTAAGTCATCTACCTTAAGAATCAGCAGATAGTAAATATTTTAGGCTTTTCAGATCTCTTACAACTATCAGACTCTGTTGCCACAGGCTGTACATAAATGAAGGGAGATGACTGTATCCAACGAATCCGGTGGGGCATGGTGGTTCACGACTGTAACACTGTTAGTGTGGGAGGTCAAGAATCACCAGGCACTCAAGGCCAGCCTAGGCTGCACAGCAAAACCCTGTCTCAACAACAAGGACAAAACAAAAGTCAAGTAAGCTATCAGTTGCAGGCTCCTGACCTAACTGACTTCTCATTTACAAATACTAAAAACTGTCTGTTTCTCAGGAATTCTGCTGGACCCAGGGGACAAAGGAATAAACCAACCAAACAACACTCCCTACTCTGGGGAAGATTACATTTTGACAGTAGAAGGCAAACTATAAATAAGTTAGGAAACCCATTATCAAAAGCAAATGAGGAATACTAAAACCAATATGCAATTCTGACTTGGGAAGTTGGGAAATACTTTGCTGGAAAAGCGACAACTAGGCAAAGATGTACAATGGGCAAAGAAGCAAGCTCTACAGAAATATGAGGGAGTTCCACCCCAGGCAGGGAGAGTGGACCAGACAAAGTTCCTGCAGCTGAGCACATCGGAAAACAGCCAGAAGGACCTGGAGGCTAGAGCAAAGATGGGGAAGATTTGAGCAGATGAGTTTAGAGAGTAGGTGCGGCAAAGGAAGGCAGATCAGATAAAGTCACTACAATGATTTGAGAATGAAAAGCCATTGAAGACTAGAGCTACAGTGGTCATGTGAGTTGTGGCTTCAGCTACTATTCTGAAAAGAAACTTGGGGTAGACGAAAGCACAAGAATGGAAGTGAGGAGACCCTTCCTAAAGCTAATGCCAGTCTAGACAAGGATAATCAGTGTGGACAAGGAGACAGGCCAATGATACATTCTGAAGACAGCCAGCATCTCCAAGGTTTTGTCCTATTCTGAAAGCCTGAAGCTACCATAAAGTGATTTCATTACTCCTAGTAAACATTTTTCTTCTATTTGGGAGGGGGTTCACTTTCTTTTTTGCACTCCAATGCAGACTGCACTAAAAGCAAGAGCTTCCAAAAATCTCCCACTGTTCCTATTGGTTATCACTGAATCTTTGGGAGAGTTTCCAAAATGGGGCACAGTCTCTTCCCTACCATAAACAGATGTCTCCTTCCCTTGAATCTGAACTGCCTCACGATAGCCTTTGACCAATGTGACACTAGCAGATGTGAGGTGTTCTGGCTGATGCTGAGACTCTGAGGCCATCCTGTAAAGGAATTCAATCTGGCCTGCCTGCTGGATAATGAATCTCCACATGGAGAAGTACGGCATTCTAGTCAATTGTAAGACACGTGAGTGAGGCCATTCAAAACAGCTGACCAAGGAGCAGAAGCTAGGCTAAACCAGAAAAACTTCCCAGCAGACCTAGAGAACCACACATGGAATAGTGGTTGTTTTAAGGCATCAAATTTGGGAGTGATTTTTCATACTGCACAAACTAATACAGTTTTGAAATACTACAATTTTATAAAAGAATGGATGTAAAAAAGGTGAAAAAAGAAGAGGAAAGGAAAAGGGAAAATGAATTATGACAAAATAACTTTGGATAGTTGGCTTATTTTTAAATGTGATATTTTAAATTTTTTCATTGCTATTTTGTTTTTATTTGGGGTGTGTGTGTGTGTGTGTGTGTGTGTGTGTGTGTGTGTGTGTGTGTATTGCAACAAGGTCTCACTAGGTAGCTTTGGCAAATTTCAAACTCACTATATAGACCTGGCTGGCCTTGAACCCACAGAAATCCATCCTCCTACTTCCGCCTGAATGCTGGTGTTAAGGCTTGAGCTACCACACTCAGCTAATTGCTATTTTGATTGCAAAAAAAAAAAACATAACCCTTTTCTCCTCCAAACCAAAGTAGAGTAGAGCAAAACTAGCAAAGTAAATACTGATCATTTCACATTTGGCATATCTACGCTTGGAGCCAAAATAAATTTTCTTAAGCTCAAGATTTATACCAGCTTAAATTGGAGATGGAAACTGAGAAACACCTTAAGAAGAGCACACGCTGGCATCCCTGGCACAGGCTACTGCGTCATATGATGTAGGCTAGAGCCCCAAGCTCTTGGTAAGACTCTGCGTCCCCTGCTGCATACCCCAGCCCACTGAACCCTGGGTCCATAGCCCTTCTCCTCCACACACAGGGCACACTTCTGTTTGATCACAGCAACTGAGTTGTTTCTTCAGTTTTTCTTTCCTACCAACCAAAGTCTGTCTACATTCATCCTCTAGCTTATCTCGTTAGACAAAAAAGCCACTCTGCACTCATCTCTCTGTCTCTCTACCGTTCACTTTACCCCCACGCCCTTCTCCAAGCCCCACTATATCTGCTATCTCTCTCCGGACTGCCTACAGGCACGGTCCATAGCAACTCTCCCCATGACCAGCTAAAGCACAGTCTACATGGCAGCTCCATGGGTGCTTTCCTCAGCTCTACATCCCTCCGCTCCATGCCCACCTGTCAAGTTCTGACAGGTCCTCACTAAGAAATGTTCTCATGTCAGACATAAGCTCTCACTTCCTAATCCCACTGCATCTCATCTTTCTGCATCATCAGGCTTTCTGATCTTGCATGCCTTGAAATCTCTCCCCCCTGGGCTTCTGTGACAACACAATTTCCTAACCCCCTTCTACTAATATATTTCTCTCCTCTTTATTTGCTGACTCCCTTTTCCTTGATATACTTTCTCCCTTGGCAACAGCAGCCTTCTATCCCCTTCCCCAAGCTCAGATAACCTATATTTCTGCTGCCCAGCCAATACTTATTTCTGTGTTCCACAAGAACCTCAAATACAGACTGGTCATAGCTGCCTTCATCTTCTTGCCTCCCAAATATTGTTCTCCTTGAAGGTTTCTGAAGCTACAATTGTACCTCATAAGTCAAACTGGGACCCTGAAAGGTTCTTTGACTTCTCCCTCTCCTAAGTATCCAGTCTCACAGGAACTCTTTCCCCTCCCTTAATCACCACCTTGCTGTGTTAGCAGCTCTCGCTTGAGTGACAGCACCAGTCAGTCCCCCAACTCACCTCTGGGCCCTATTCACTCACCACTTAAGTTGTCTCAGAGGTAAATGTTTTTTATGGGATATAATTAAAAGCAAAGACCCAAATCCCTAGCCTGGAAGTCAAGGCTCAAAATAGGATTACCTACATACTTCTTTCTATTACCTTAAATTGCAAGAAAAAGAAACAAACACATTCCCCACACATGCCCTAAAGGCACACTGCCTTTGCTCAGGCTCTGTCCTCTACCTGCAATTCTATTCTCCATTCAAACTCTGCTTTCAGATCCATCTACCCACCTACAACCTTCAGGCTGAGTTCATCCCTATGGCTAACAGAGTGACCAATCATGCCTACATAATGAAACCTCCACTAAACCCAAGACATTCTGGATAAGGAAGCTCCCAGATTGTGAAGAAGAATGTATCATGTACATGCAGAGTATTCTCCAACTCCATGGCAATCCGTAATCAGGACCTTCCAGACTTCACACACAGCTTTATCTGCTCATAGGCTCCCTTTAAAATCTGTATTATTCATGTGCAACTCAGTAAATGAACTAAAATTTTGTAATAAACAGGTAAGGTGTTTCCCTACATTCTCCCAGCTCCTCTATCAAATTAACCCACCCTGCAAAGAGAGTATTAGACTCTTAATTATGGACAGTCTGTCACTGCACAGGCAGCAACCTAGAACTTGCAACTGGCATTAAAGGGGGCAGCTTTGTGGCACTCAGCCCTTACCCTGCAGCATCTGAAACTACTTCCCTGCAGTCTGGCAAGACTGAATGGCGTTAATGGGCACCAGCTGATGTTTGTTGGGGACTCTAGCAGCAGAATGATATGCTGTGTTGGTGTAAGAGACCGGGAAAAACACTTCCATTTGTTTCCCCTAATTTCCCAAACAGATGACATGAAACGGAAAGGCAAAGACAATAATGGCCCTTACTAACCAGGTGCTGTGTGCCAAGCTCTGTGCTGAAATCCTAGTGCATCTGTTAACCTGCTTCTTGCTGACAGGAGGAAGCCAACATGCATAGGTCAAATAATGCTCAAGGAGAAACAGCAAGAAGGATGAGGATAGTCTGGCTTCCCAGCTACACAGTTCCTTCACCCAAATTCCCATAGCTGGTTTGCTTTCCAAAGAATATTTTATATATGGGCATAAAAAGGAAAACATATACAGACAAAACTCATTGGTAATACAAAAAAAATCTCTAAGGATGGAAGGTATGGGTAAAGGACACACCTGATTTCATTTCACATCCCCCCTTAATGGAATTTGATTCTGCTTCTGGGGTTGTTTTATTGTGTCTGGCTTTTTGTAGCAAGGTCTCACTATGTAGGCCACTATGTATGAGTCTTGAACTCATGATTTTCCTATCTCTGCCTCCATAGTTCTGGGGTTAGGGTTATAGCTTGTACCACCAAATTCATCTTAAATCTGGATTTTTTTTTAGACTGTCCATTGCATTATTTTTCTCCCCTGCTCTTTAAATAATTTGTCCCTTTGGAATTCATGCCTTCTGCAGGTTCCTTCTATTTTCCCTTTAGCCATCTGCTGTTCAATTAACACCTGTTTACGGGAACACTCAAGGGAAACAAAGATGTCAACCAGCCCACCAGAGTGATATCTCAAAGCCTGGAAAGAAAGTTTAAAAATGCAGAACTTGTGGCTCAAGACAATGTAATATCTGGAATCTCCTGTAAACTCAAAAAAAAAAATAGTTGTAGAAATGCTTACCTTTTAACTTCAAACTATTTTCCAGTGTTATAAAATTTTCATAGAAGATGAAATATATCTGAGAGTAGTTGGTCTCAAAAAACTGCTTAAGATCGCTTGCATCCACATTATCTGAAAAGAGAAGTTTGCATTTACATCATTATTAGAAATCATAAATATAGCCAGGTGTGGTGGTTCAGGTCTTTAATCCCAGCATTCAGAAGTTAGAAGGTGTATCTCAGCCAGCCTTGTCTACAAAGTGATTTCTATTTCCAGGACAGTCAGGGCTGTTAAAAAGAAACTCTGTCTCAAAAAAGGAAAGAAAGGAAGAAAAGAAGGAAGGAAGAAGGAAGGAAGGAAGGAAGGAAGGAAGGAAGGAAGGAAGGAAGGAAAAGAAAAAAGAAAAAGAATAAATAAAACAAAAATAAAAAAATATTCACAAAAATTTTCAGAAATGGAAAAAAAATAAAGCTAGTCTTACTCCCTTATGAGAAAAAACAATACCGTATTCTCATTTGTTTATTCACCTAAGAGAGGTCAGAACTGCACAGGGGGTACCACTCACCACACCAATGTGCAGGAAACCGTGAGGGCCATGAAAGACCGTCAGGACTGCTTGGGGACAACACTCACAGACCAGGTGAAAGGCTGGAGAAGGTGGGTTGGTCTGTTGAGTTTCTTTAGGGAGAAAAAGACATGGAGAGTCATAGAAGAAGCAGCTTTGACAGGGGCCTCAAAGAGGGAACAGTCTGTGGCCTTTTGGGGGTCACTGGTGGAGGTCTTCTGCAGACCAACCTCCCCTCCCTCTCCACCACCACAGTGCTCCAGGCACTGTGACCAAGCACGTCTTCCCAATACATCCCTGCGGTCCCATGCACTGGGCTCGTGTGTTCCCTTCCTTCCCTCGCCTAGGTGCCCCACCCTCACTCCCCCTTGATATTGTGAATCACGCATTCCTGCTGTGATCAGGGACTACATGCCATGCCAGAGAGGTGGGTGGTACAGTTACCATTCCCACCGGGTTCCTTCTTCCCAGGGGCCTGCTCAACCCAGGCAAAAACCTCAGCTGGGGAGGTTATCCACTTTCAACAAACCTTTGTCCATTTTTCTAAGATGGCAACATTGTTTGTCCCATTTACAAGATCCTGATTAGTGGAGTTAATGCCATAGAATTATACATATAAGGGAAATTAGAAACAGTCTCAAAATTCTAAAGATTATTCAAGAAAAGAAACGGATGGTGCCACTCAGTCTGCTCAGAATACTATTCCCTGGGTTTGCAGTCCTAACTAATACTGTAACTCCATGAGGCACAATCTCTGCAGTGCCCAAGTCACAGAGCTAACAGCATGGGATCTACAGAACTGACTTCCTCTGGTTACCATGGAAGGCCCTTTTGTGTAAAATTTTTTACAAGTTCTTCAGAATAATGCATCCAAAATGTTTATAAACTCACATGAGTTTTCAATTTCATATTATTTTTACTGCCCAAAATAAAGCACCACCAAACAGTAGACTCCTAGTAGCTGACAAACTGACCTTGGTGAAAAAGGCAGCACTCTTCCAATCATTAACTGATCAATTTCTGCATTACCTTGAGATATAGGACCTGGCAGACCCATATGGGACCGGATGTGTGTTATGTCTATCAAACAAAGTCTGTTCCCGATTATGTCTTGTACCTGGATAAACAATGAAGTCAGCTCTGTATCATCTTGTATAAATTCTGCAGTTTGAATATGCAATATAACTCTACATATTGTGAATCTGTAACTATATTAAGCGGTTCTTTAAAATCCCTTAGCAGCATAAGAGTGGCATATAATTCTGCCTTCTGGACAGAAGTATAAGTGCTTTGTTCCACATTGCTTAATTTATCTCATTTTTAACCATCTTTCCCAGATTTATTAGCATCAGTATAAAATCTATGGGTCTAGTTATTGGAGCATCACGTACAATTTGAATAAGTAGCTTCAGCTCACCAGGGAACACCATCGCTCTCTTATCCATGGATTTACTCACTTGTTTGCTTATTGGTTTATTTAAAGACAAGTCCTCAACCCAAGCTGGCCTCCAACTTCCTATATAGTGGAGGATGACCTTGAACTTCTAATCCTAGGGATTAAATTCAGAGCATCACACATACTAAACAAGCACTTTAGCAACCAATGACTACTGTCATTCTTAGGAGCAACATAGGCTTTCTAGGAATCCTTGACAGCCGTATTCAGAATCTGCCTGTTGCAACATGACATCTATGTTCTGTTGATCTCAGGATTTCCTGTTTTGTAGGTATACAAGTGATAGTCATTATTTTAGCACTGATTGTTGTAGGGTGTTTCTTTTATTCAACTGATTTATGAAAATATCAGGGGTTTAGTGATGTATGAGTGAGGCTAGGTTCTGTGAGGACAGGGACAGTATCTAACAAAGAAGACCTGATTTTCTCAGGAATCCAGATGCCCCGAGGAATGAAGCAGCAGGACACGTCCCAGAACAGGGGAAGAACAGGGTGGAAGTCATACAGTGGAGGTGCAGACAGACTGCCAGGAAGGACGGTGTATGTCCTAACTGCAGCTCAAACCACTGGCAAGCCTGGCACTAAATGCCCTTTCTGCCAGAGCATTAAGAACAGGTGGCCCAGTCACCTCTCACTGTCAGCTAAACCACACTACCCACTGCCATCCTGTCTGCACCTCCACTGCACATGACTGTCCCCCTCAAGCCCTACACTCTACCCTCTGGGATGTCTTTACACTCCTCAAAGTTTCCAAACTTTTTTCCACTTTGATCCCCTGGGGATACTGGCGTGACTCCCAGATCATCCATCCTATAACTAGCTTGGCCTCATCCTTCAGAAATGGGATCGCTCATTAATATCTCAAAGAAATCCACAAATGTCCCAATCCAATCTCTCGCCTTCATCCTTGCAGTTAAAGAGCTTCAGGCTCAGGAAGCCACAGGGAAACAAAGCATTCCCTTAGCAGGGAGGTACAGGTAAAGAAGCATCAGTACTGACCAGACAGGTTACTGGCTGATCAGCAAATTTCCAGCCTGATCCCTTGGCCCCTGGTCCCTCCAAGACATTCAAAATACCAGCAACCAGAACAAAAACAGGCCTCAAGAACTGAAGGGCGTCCATATAGACCACAATGCTTCCCTGAAGCCAAAGGCTAGGTAGCAGTCACCTTCTTCCTTAATCACCCAGAGTCCTTCCAATTGATAAGAGCTTAAAGCTCTCTTTGGCAGGACAAGTAGATACCTTCAAGGTCATCCAGTACACAGTAAGCCAAGCATAGCACTACTACAAGCACAGTGTTACTACACACTCAGTTTATTTACACCAGTTCAGGACTCCTCACTGTCTTGGGAGTCCTCATCAAAGACAAAACTAAAATGAGCCAAAATTCCAACTTACTCTGCTACATCTGTATCATTTGATACCTTCATAAGAACAGAAACTGCATGCAAGCAGGAATCCCACCTGCATGGTTCACTGCTGCCCCTTCTGCCTCAGGAAATGACCTGGACTACCCATTTGTTAAGTGAATGGACAAAGTCTGATTACCAGATGTTTTACACATCTAATCCAAGATCCAGAGAATACAGAGTAAAGATAGGTCTTGCAAAAAGCACTGGGATTTAGCACCCTGAAAAAAAAAAAGATTAAAAGAAAATAATTTTAGCAAAACAAATTTTAAGAAGAGATATAAAGGATGGGTTTGCTGGGGGGGGGCCTATAACCACAAACTTTCTTTAGACAGGCTTTTTTGCGTAATTCATTCACTTATTGTGCCCTATCACTGCCAACTAGCGCTCTTAAGTCAAGTGCTCAGAAATTCAAAGAGAGTAAGAGTCAAAGCCAACAGAACGATCAGGTAAACATAACCAACAACAGCCAGGGCACCACAGCAAGAAGTAGACAACCCCACACAGGCAAGTTTGGGATATTAATACTGCATATAGTTACGGTCTGCTTTTCACGTTACATGAGATTAACATGAGTTATTCTACTCTACCCTCATTACAACTCTGTGAAGGAAATGGAGCAGTGTGGGGATCACCTTTAAATGATCTCCTTTGACCTGTCCAAAACAACAAGAAAGTTAGAAGTTCGGGCCTGGGTGGAATTCCTACCTGAGTTTCTGACTTCAAATCAAAACTAGAAGGCAGGTCAGGAATTTAGAGGAAATAAATGATCCCTGAAGATGTGCAGAAAAACCACAGGTAAAAGAACAGGAAGTGCTCAAAGTGAACAGGCAGAGCAGAGTGAGCAACAGTCAGCAAGAACGGGGAGCAGCATGACAGCTCACAGCTTCAGGGACAGGTGAGGACAGAGCCAGGTCGGAGGCCTCACTCCGCTCATCTTGTGTCTGATGAGGAAGCTAGAAGCTGTCTTATTACCATCAGACAACTCTGCCAACTACGTCCAAAAAAACCACAGGGAAGCGAATGCCAGACATCCATCCCTACAGAGCTTGAGGTCAGTTCTAACTTTTTTAAGTAACCATTAATTACTCCTTCACCATTAGCAGCCGGTAAACTGCATTACTTTCCCATTTTCTCTCAAAGATAATCTGTATAGCACATCAAACTTTGCACTCCTTGTACTAACAGCCTTTTCTCCACTTCCAGCTGGAAGGCGACAGCAAAGACTAACAGCAAAACCTTTGGAGCAGACTATGTCTGGCTGCAAGCGCTACAGGGTCTGAGACAAATGAGATAAATTGCTCCTCAATTTCATCTGAAAAACAGGACGAACAGTGGTCCCTAATCTGCAGGGCTACCTACGGTGAAGAGAAAATAAGCATATGCAGAATGCTTGTAGAATGTCAGTTGGCATCATATAAATGTTAGCTGTTTTTTATAATTACTTTGCTCCTGGCAAAGCTCTCTCACCAGGAAGAAAATAACACAACCTCACCTATGTATGAAGCCATCAAATTCAATGACTCAGAAATTCATATACTGAACATGACCATCCCATATTAAATAGTACTTAATTCCAACACAACAGTAAATACTGCCAACCCATGTTGGCATACCCATGAAGCCAGGCCAATTTTCCCTCCATCTCCTTCTACACATGATCCTTTTCAATGGCAATTCTATCGCTCTTTAGTTAGAAGGGTCAAACATAGCTTCATGAGAACTTGTTTCAGCAGATCCCTATAGAACCAAATGAAGGGGAGTCTGTAGCCCACTCAGGAGTCCCAGCTGCTGACTCAAAAGAAGAGAAGGAAGCTCAAGCCCAGATCCTCTATGATAGAGTACCTTCAGACCTCCTTTACCCACGTCCTAGAGCAAAGAGCCACCTGGTTCCGGACACGCATTTGTGTACATTTTCTATTTAGTCCAATCACCTGAATAAGGTACTGAAGGCCAGATGATCAAAATCATAGGCTTGTGACAGTGAAAAAGGGCAACTGAAGAATTCAAGGTGACTTACCAAAACAATCATTTGGAAACACTTGGTAAGAACAAGAAAACTAGAGGTTTGGAAGGGGAGCAAGTGCTTGCCGAGCAATCCTATGAACTGAGTTCAGATCCCCAGCATCTATGTGAAAGCCAGATGCGGCACACACCTATAATCCTAGCACTTTTGGGTGGAGTTAGTCAGATCTGGGAGCTTGCTGGCTAGCCAGCCTAGCTGCAACAGTAAGCTCCAGTGGAAGTGAGCCTTGTCTCAAGAAAATGAACAATAGGAAAAGACATCAAATGTCAACCTCTGGGCACGCACAGAGGGAGTATCTACACACAGGTCCACATACAAATACATCACACGCACAGAGAGAGAGTGAGAAAGGGTGGGGAGATAGAGAACATGGAAAATAATGTACAATAAACTAGGGAGACACAAGGCTAAAATTTTGTCAGAAATGTATGTCACTAGTTTTAAGCCTAGTACGATTAGTTTTATTGGCCAATATTAGCCTTAGAGGCTGATATGATTTAAGTAATTGCTTAGGTAGGTACTCTCTTTTCTCCATGATGTAAAGATGTCATGTACTATTTGTTCCCCTAGACACATCTATAAATTGTGCCCACTCACAGTGACTCCCTGCTGATCTCCTGGCCTGCTTCAGCAAGTGGTGCTTACAGAACAGTACTGGCTGGGAAAGTCTGAGGTAGTCAGTGATTGAAGAGAACTGAGAAAACACAGGAGCACATTTGGACCCAACCCAAGAGGCTAGAGCCAAACCCAGACAATCTGCAGTCAGAAGCAGAACCGCCCTAGGCAGTACAGACCCAACATCAGGAGAGTGAAAAATAGATGCTTGTTGAGGTTAGGCTCCTGGGAGCTGCTGAGGTCAGAACGGGTTGTTAGGAAACACTGTGGAAACACCAGTGCAGAAGAAGAAAGTGGGTGCCAACAACCTCACTGATGGGAGGGCCAGCGAGTGATCGAACTACAGCAGATGCCCCAAGGACAACACACTGTCACCTCCAGTTAAAAAAAAAAAAAAAAGAGTAGGGAAAAGGCACTCAAATAGCACAGCCTGCACCTTGACACAAACTTTCTATCAACAGTGACCCTCCTAGCCTGAGTCAGGAAAGGACTCCAAGTGACATCAAGTGGTTCATCTGAGCACCTCCTGTGAGCGCAGTCAAGTGCTGTAAAATGCTGTAGCAGGTAAACAACAGGAGCTTATCTAGGAGAGGAAGCCAACTGTACCAGGAAGCTCTCCAGACTCAGCAGCTTTACTGTCCGAGAACAGAAGGCGTCCAAGGAATGACTGCATTTCCACGGCCAATCAACAAACACATTTAAGTTGTTATCATTATTATAAAAGAAACCCATTTCTGAAAATTAACTATATACATATATATATGAAGATTCTTAAAATGTTACCTATACAGTATTCAAGAAGATGAGGCAAAAGGACTGCCACAGTTTAAGGCCAGTCTGAAATATACGGGGAATTCCAGTCTAGGATACAAACTGAGATTTTGTCTCAGAAAGCCAAGAATATAAGCTAAAGAGTATATGTTTCCTGTACTGCCCATGCACAAACACAAAACCCTTATGTGGGTGGAAATACAAATTTATGCAATGGAAAGCAAGTCAGATTTAGACTCTGAGCCTAGAGTGATCCAGGCCTAAAACCAATGTGGCTGAGGCTCTGGTGGGAGTACCCCATACAGGAGGGACTGAGAGAAGGTGGCATAGCCCTTTATCTTAGCTCTGTTTATCTTCCCCAAGTCTGTTAGCAGGAAGGGACTCCAGCCTGGCTCCCCACATTCTGGTTTCATGTGTGCATCTTGCTCCAGAGAGAGTTTAGTCTCATGGCACCTAAAGGATAGGCATTAAATAAATGCTCACTGAATAGATTATTAGTCAGCAGAACTTAGATATTCAGAGGGACTTGATAATTTAATCCCCTTCTATGGATGAGTCAAAAGCATTACTGAAGGCCACAGCGAACAAGAAAGTGATTTATTTTTTAAAAATCAGAGCAAAACTTCTTATAATAGTGGTCCAAAAGATTCCTAACTATGAAGAAAGATGAGGGCTTCTATCCTAAATACAAAATAAGTCCACAGCCATACCATCCCAAACATGCTCAATCTCATCTAAACACAAAATAAGTAAAACAGGACAACAAGCAATGATACTTACTCTGCAGCTATTAATTTCTATTAATTTTCAAAATTAACTTCTACTAATTTTCAAAACAACGGCACCATAAGCATATATGTGTCCATCCCTTAAACTATTGTCAGTGCTCATTTTATAAAATTAGCTCATATCTGTACACCATCCTTTATTTAAGTCTGCTATATTAGGAAGATAGCAGACTTAAAAAGATGTTCAACAGGAAAGCGTCTAAGCTTGCTACTACAGGATTTTTAAAAGAATTGATAGCAATTTCTCTTGTACTTTTAATAAGTAAATTGCTTAATAATTAGGATGACGAACTATCACCACTTATTTACTGAAAGACATTTATACCTGCTGCATGCAACAGTCACGTGTGCAGATCAGAGGATAGCCTCAACTGTCAGCCCTTGCCTTCCAATTTGTTTGAGACAGGATATCTTGGATGTTCACTGATGCCTACCCCAGGAGAGCTGGCCTGTAAGCCTCCTGGGACTGTCTTCTCTCTGCCTCCCATCTCACCTTAAAAGGTCTGGAATTATACATAAACACTACACCCAACTTTATGTGAGCTCTGTAGACCCCTCACAAATTGCACAGCAAACACTTTAACCCTAGAACCATACCCACAATCCTGGCACAGATATGAGTTAATGCAACCAAAATCTCACTTTTAAAAAATTAAAATATGCACCAGGAGTGGTTCACATGCCTTTGATCCCAACACACAGGAAGAGGCAGAGGCAGGTGGATCTCTGTGAATTTGAGGCCAGCCTGGTCTACAGAGCAAGTTCCAGGCCAGGCAAGGCTGCAGAGTGGGACCCTGTTCCAAAAATAAAACAAAGTGCCTCCTCCAAGCTATCAATTCCCTTTATCTCGCAAAGTAAATAAAACACAAAGATCACACAACCTAAGTTCTGATTACAACAGTTACCAGGAATTTCAAAAAGAAAAACAACATTTAACATTCTGTTAGTGAGCCCACACCTTCCACAAATTCAGCCTTGAGTTCAACACACAAGGTAGCCCAAATCTGGCCCTAACTCTCATTTTTATTCTGGGTTGTGTCCCACAAATCCAAATGCTAACAGCAAGTTCTTCAGTTGCTGGCATCAAAATCCAATCAAAAATAAACCCCATCTCTTAACTGCATCTTAGTTCTCCCTACTGTTTCTCATCTCTTTCTCTGCATATCTTTTTTAGTCTCAGACACAAATACAATTTCTATGAAGCTTTAAGAATCAGAAGACCAAAGTCTGTTTCAAAAGTATGCTTTGTAACACATGAGACTTCATATTTCTATAAAACTCTCAAGTAGCACAATACTTCCAACCTCACCCAATTATAGGCACTAGACATTTCTGATATGCAATTACATCCCCAAAATCATTCAGATATTAACTAATAATATATTCAAAACAATTCTGGCTCCTCTCTTAATCCCCTCCACCCACCGGAGCAGGAGAAGTCCTCCCTTGTTCTTTGCAAGTCACCGGCTCCCTCTCCCTTAGGTGGCAACAATAAACTGCCTAAGAAACCTTAAGGCTGCAGTCAGAGGCAGTGGTCTAGGAGCACTCCCGAGGTATACATCAGGCTTCCTCATTTGTATTCATCTCTTGAGAACCTCAGGCTTCTCACATGCCCCTCATCTTAAGATACCAACACCACACCACTCTGGATAGTCCTGTCTCATCCCAGGTCTCTAACACAGTGCTACAGCCAGTACAACTCAACAAATCTCGAGTCTACCACATTTCTAGTAGAGCTCAGACCCTCAGCTCTGCCTGAAGCCTGGCATCCCCTAAGAATATGTCCCACACAGCCACTAGATGAGGTTTTCACCTTCCTCCTACACTCACATGATACTTGGCCTCGATGAAGTGTGGCACTTCGCTGCTCCCTCACCCTGCAAACACACACCCTGAAACTCTAACATAACAAGCACACCACCGTTTCCAGGCCTTTCTGGTCCTTCCTTCCTCACATAGACAAAGAGCTCCTTTGCTGCTCATCACACCATAGACCAGTGTCCACCCCAAGCCCAGCTGGAGTGGCGCACTGTCCCTTCCACCCCGGTACACTCTCCAGAAACTGTCGGGCCCGGCTCCTGTCTCCATTATCGGTGATTTCAACATTTACAGGATGATGCCTGGCTTCCTCATCCCTAATGAAGCCAGGCACTCCACCTCTACCACCCACACCCACAGACGGAGCCTCGACCTGGTGATTACTACCCGCCTCCTAAGCCTTGGCTTCAAGTGATTCATTCTCCCATTCCTGCCATCTTTTATCTTTCCTGCCCACTCCTGAACCCTGATCCCGGCAACTCTTCAACCCTACTGGGTCCATGGATCAAATCTTGAATCTATCATCTTGTTACGATCCATGTTGTACTCAAGTCCTCATTTCCTCGCATTTCCAATTTAGTTTCCACAGCCATCCTCTTAAAAAAAAAAAAAAAAAAAACCAAACACACTTTTATTTATTGGGAGGGGCATTTACGTGTAGTAGCGTCTAAATGGAAGTCAGAGGACAACTTGCAGAAGTTGGTTCTCTCCTTAGTTCATGTGGGCCCGAGGGACCAAACCTAGGTTACGGAGCTTGGCAGTGGGTGCCTTTATCCACTGAGCCATCTCTCAGCCATCTCACTAGCCTAATCTTTTTAGGAACCTTTCATTGTCCCTCAGCCCTTCCATCATTTGTTCTTCCTTCATAAATCCTAATCTGTTTCATCCTTGGTTCAGCTGAATGCATTTATCCAAAACCAAGCCATGTGCTAGGTACAAAAGTTTTTTTTTTAATGTTTATACTAGGGATGGAGAGAAGTCTCAGAGGTTAAAAGAACTTGTTACCCTTGCAAAGAACCAGAGATAGGCTCCCAGCACCTACATTGGTGGCCTACAACCTCCTATAACTCTAGCTCTCTGGGGTATGACACCCTCTTCTGGACTTTGTAGGCACCTGCAAGCACACACACACATACACACACACAAACAATAAACAAAACAAAAATCAATGCATATGAAAAAAAAGTCCAGCACACATGTGATTTATAATGCATAATAACAAAGCAAGCACCTTAGACCACCCACGAAATGAAGGCACCTAGTCTAACCATCCTTTTGCTGTCCTGCTCTAAGGAAATTATCACTGTTAATACAATGGCCAATATTCAGTGTTCTCAAGGCCAAGAGAAAATACATATGTACCCTGTGCCCGAGTTTCACTAGCCTGAGCCTCAGAAAGAATGGAGACTCATTGGGACTACTACACAATACATAATCTTATTTGCAGAAGAAAAAAATTCGTTTGGCTTCTTTGATACTTCTGTTTCTTACATACATTAGAGTCATATTTTACTGTTACCCTAGTTACATACTAATTACACTATTTAAATGTTTTAAATTCTCCCATATGTATGCATGTGTGTATGTATGTGTGTACATGTGTATGTATTCAAAATCTTGTCACAAATGGCAACTAATTTCCATAGGGTTCCACAGTACTTCCGGCTACAATTTTAAGAGCTGCCTGGAGCAGACACTGTTGGTCCTCTCCAGCTCCCTCACCTCACCCATTCACCCCCACAAACAGCCCCTCACTCTTCCTAACAGAGTGTACTCAGGGATTATCCTTCAGAGAATTGTATCCACTGGGAAGGCTGGCCTACACCACACCCATAGGAGTGGACCTGACACAACTGAGCCTACTATGATGACAAGAAAAGCCTTGCCGGTGACTACCATGGACCCGAGCCTATGACACAGTGCCGAGCCATTTAAACAGAAGTCTCAGAGAGAGGTACTGGGAAAATACTTGTTCTTCAAGGGACATAATGAGCAGCTTTTTTCTGCCTCTGGCTATCATCCACTGGGTAGCTCTGGGTATTCTGACACCGAGACTCAGTGAGGATGACACAGGAGAAAGGCTGGAAGCCTGGACTGTCAACACTAGATTACCTCACTCTGGCTTGCCCTGCCTAAGGACCTCTTTATATAGGAAGGGAAAATTCCTTTGATCCATTTCTATTAATTTTCTCTTAGTTACAGCCAAAAGCATCCCTCTACACAGACAGCTGAAATAAAATACAAAATAAATACTAATACCAATTGAAAAGCTCCCAGAAGCCAGGTAGTAGTGGCTCATGCCTTTAGAGGCAGGTGGATCTCTAAATTTGAGGCTAGTCTGCTCTGTGGAGCAAGTTCCAGGACAGTCAGGGTTACAGAGAGAAAACCTGTCTCAAAAAAACAAGAAAGAAAAGAAACAAACAAAACAAAGAAAAGCTCACATAAATCTCATCAGACGTTTTTAAGGCAATTATATTTGCACATTCTTGTCCTAATCTGGACTGGGGCCAGCTTATATCACAGGGGGATGTATGTTTGATATTTGTTAGAGACAGAAATAAGATAGGTAAAGTAAAATCTAAATGGTTACCTCTTTCCCGCCACACTCAACATTTAAGAAAACAAAAAAGTGGTGAAGAAGGCGGGGAAGGCCATCAAATAATGCTTGTGTCAAATAACTATTATTAATAATATAATAATAGCCTGCAAAACAGCTCTGCATAGGGTGACTCAATTAACCCTCAAGCAACGGCAGGAGGCAGGTACAGTCTTTACTGCTGTAGGAAGAAGGGTCAGGGAGGGCAGTTCACTCAGGTTTTGGCTCCACACTGCTGGGTTCCCACTGCTCAGGTGACTGGGTCCACACTTACAAAGAAGAGTGGTGGAAGAGTAGAAGGAAGCAGACCTGGAAATGTACTTTATTTCATTTCGCTAGAAACAATAACAAAACCCACAGGAAAGATATGGCATAGGCTACAGACTCATTTGTAAATCCAGAAAAAAAAAAAAACCCTAGAAAGTAGCTTAATTCATTTTATATTTCTGTATGTATATGAGTATGGTGTGCAAATATGTGTATATGTATTCCCATGTGTGTGCAGTTGCACATGAGTGCACATTTCTGGACACCTGAAGTTATTCTCCACATTATTTATCAAGGCAGGGCCTCTCACGGATCCAGACCTACTGATTCCCCAATTCTGACTAGTGTAGCAAGGAAGCGTTCTCTGGATCCAATCTCTACTAGTTCCAGGATTATACATGGCCCCATGACTACATGGCTTGACATGGACTCTAAAGATATGAACTCCAGTCCTTGAATTTGTCCCAAGTGCTTTAGCCATTGAGTCACCTCCCCAGACTCCATATTTTAGATGGGTATATCAGAGCCAATGTACAATTGAATAACCTTCCTCCTGGATAGGTTAAAAGGGAGGCTTTTCCGTGAAATTAATTTAACAAACATTTAAGTGGCCTTTGCTAAAGGACTGTCTTTACCTCTAGAAAATCATAATGATGTTCTTGCTCTGCCCACAACCTAAATTAGTGACCTCTGTGGTATCCCTTACACAAGTAAACAAAGACCCTTATTCTGGTCATTGGAAGCCTTGCTGGGCACACAAACTGCTGACAGTGTGTAAGAGCCTGAAACTCAACAACCTACAGTAGTAGTAGACAGTTTGTTATGGGAGCTCAGTAGAGCACAAGACAGCCACATAAGGATGATGTAGCCTTCCCATCCTGGTATGAGCAATGTCTAAGGTGCTTTCATGAAATACTCAGTATTGGACTATATATAATGGTAACTCATATAAAATTCTCTCTCTCTCTCTCTCTCTCTCTCTCTCTCTCTCTCTCCCCCCCCCCCTGCACAATCACGAGCAAACCTGAGAGCAAGCGATAGAGGGAAAACATGCACAAATAAGACAGCAAGCTTACGAAATACCAGCAATGGAAAAGGGACTACAGAATTTTAAAAGATTTTATACACTCAAGCTCACTCATATTTAAATTTTCATAATAGGCATATAAAATATGTAAGCACCCCCCAATAAAAGAAAAAGTGTTTCCCAATCTTTAGTAAAGAAATTTTTTCAAAGCTGGAATACTATAAAAGAAATTAGCAACTATACAGTCAAGACATTGTCCACATTATTCTCCAAACTTGAAAAACACAACTTTTCAACTTCAAAGGAAATTTAACAAAATAATACATAAAATAATATCTTTGCCAATTCTAAAAGCAGCAAATTATATAAATTCCCCGTTCATCATATGCAGTACACTTTTGGAACAGCCATACACCTTGCACTGAACGCTTGGTAATGACCTAATTGCTAAAAGGAGATTCATTGTTTAGTAAAGATTGTGTGTCTGTAATTCAGTGGAAAGAATAGAAAACAGAACTGGGCAGCAAGAGACTGCTTATGTCATTCTCAAGTTTGCACCAAGTGGAAATAAGCAAACACGGAACACCTTAGGATGCAAAATAAGGTGATGAAATTTCCAATCACAGCAGTCTTCATTTTCAAGACCTGGTAGCCTTAGACCATATGAGTCAACCTCTTATTCTGCCAGAACACTGACTATAAAGTGCTAATGAGATGGTCCATGCTCAGAAATGACAGCTCTGTAAATCCACCACAAGATTCTCTTCCAGCTACTAACCTCCTCCTGCCATCTGATTTTGAATCACCATGCTACAGGTGGTGGGTGGGATCTCTGACCTGGAGACAGCAACAGTAGACTTGGGCAAGCATGCGGGCCAGAGGCATAGCTTTAGAAAGGACTTCAGCCCTCAAGCAGAGGAGTAGGCACTGACCGCTAAGCTGCTCTCTGTAGAGGGAGGCAAGCATTTATGGATTTGCTGGGGTGGACTAACATTTTCTCTGGAGGATCACAGGAGCTTAAGCAACCGCAGCTGCGGAAAGTATACTTGTGGTGGTTTGAATGGGAATGACCTCCACAGACTCCTTCACTTGAATGCCTGGTCCCTAGCTGGTGGAATTATTTAGGGAAGGAGTAAGTGTAGCCTTGTTGAAGGAAGTAAGAATGTCACTGGAGATGGGTTTTGAGGTTTCAAAAGTCTACAACAGGCCCAGTCTGTCTGCCTCCAACTTGCAGACAAGAAGTAAGTTCTTAGCTTCTCCTCCTGTGCCATGCCTGCCTGTCTTCGGCCATGCCCCTGCCAGGATGGTCATGGACTTACCCTCTGAAACTGTAAGCAAGTCCCCAATTAAATGCTTTTATAAGTTGCTTTAGTCATGTTGTCTCTTCACAGCAATAAAACAGTAACTACAACACATACAAAAGTGGACAGAAGAAAACACACATCATGGTTTCAGTGGTCAGCAAGCTTAGGATGCAGGAACTTGTGTGCCTGTCTCCTTTAAGCTCTGTCTTAACCACAGTCACACATCTGAGAAAAACGCAAGGCTCGGTGACACTGGGTTATAATACAATTAATAATAAGCCAGAGATCCAAGTTCTCTCAGGTCATTTTATTAAGAAACACTCAAAATACAGAAAACATGAGTTCAAAATTGGCTGCACACCTGTAATGAGCCTCCCTGCAGTGGAGGATGCCTTTGTCATCATTTATATAGCTGTGTCATTACTGTCCTGACCCATACACATTTTCCTGGGCTCGGTCTTCCTGGGACAGCTACTGGCCTGTCCCCTTTTCATCCCCATCTACAGTCTTACTAGTATGCTTCTCCTTTGTCTGTTACTGGATCACCAGTTCAGCCCATTTACTCTAGCTTTCCTGTTCCATGGGCCACAGTGTTCCTGACCTGCAACCTCATCACTGGTCACTGAAGAGTAAGGAAGGACACAAACCTCCTCCACAAGTATGTATGCTACAACTTTACACCACTCACTTGTCTAACACCATTTCTTTCTCTCTTCTCTTCTGTCTCTAGCCACTGCCTAGCTCAGGACAAAGCATTTGACTGTTCATGAAGTAAACAGTGGTGGTTTAAATGAGATTCCCCCCAACTCATATTCTCAGGCATTTGAATATTTGGTCCCCCAGTTGCTAACCCCTGTTTGGGGAAGCTTAGGAAGTTTGTCCTTTTTGTCCTGGAAAAAGTTCATCACCGGGGGTGCGAAGTCATTCCCAGTTCAGCCCCTGCTTTCTGTTTGTGGTTCAAGATATGAACCTTCAGCTCTCACCTCCCAGCTCCAGTTGTCATGGCCACCCGCTGCTACACTTCCCTGCCATGATGGTCACAGACTCTCATCCCTCTGGAAATAAACCCTTCTTCCTTCTCTAAGTTCCCATGGCCATGGTGTTTCATCACAGCGACAGAAAAGTAACTAATAGATAAGCCGAAGAAAGCTTGTGGTCAGACGGCCAAAGTCTGGTAGGTTACTCCAGCAGGTCTACTTCCCAAACAGGAACCACAGCAATTCCTGACCTGTCCTTGCCCCCTGGGGTTCCTATCTATCTTCCCCCACCTGGCCTTACCCCTGCTCTTCTCTCCATTTTTTTTTCTACTTTAACTCTAGGGACTGCGGTACAGTTCCAAACAGTTACAATTCAAACCCTTTGCCCTTACTGTTTCCTCTGCTTGGAGTACTGTTCCCTAAAATAATGATAAGTGAGACCTTCTCAACTCAGGCCTTCATCAAACACTCTAGAAAGGCTCTTCTGACCCCAATACCTAGACAGGTATGCACACTACCCTTACCAAGATCCATTTTCCTATTAGCAATACTTGAAATTACATTGTAATGTTACTCGCATACAGTCTGTCTCAGTAGAATGAGAATCCTATGAGAGCTGGGACTTGGTTTGTGAATATCAGTCACTCACTCTACAGAATAACTTAAAAACCAAAGGAGAGTCTCTATTCTAGACAGACTTGGAGTGCTCAAATCTATTTCTTCAAAAGACAGTGTCTTATTTTCCTCAAATTACTCTTTAAATATAACTTCTACGGTCTTAAGTAGAATTTACAGGATATCAATGGAGGATTTCTCATCAGTGATTTGGGACAAAAGCTAGTGAACTTTGTAGTGAAACAGGCATCAAACAGGGACACTGCCAGTGCCGTCTTGCACATGAACGTAGAAAGGAGCTAGAGCTGAGGTTCCATCTCCAGGAACAGAACAAATGAGCAACCTAACTCTTTAGAACACCCTATTTCCCTCACCCAGTGAATGGCGCAGAAATAGGAAATGACCCAAGTAAGGCCAATCAGAGAGGTTCTTGGGAACTGGGTGGATCCCTGAGGAGGGGCTGGATTCTTCCCCTACTCACTAGCTCTAGAGCTGTGTCAGGCTGAGGAAGCCAGAGATCATCTTTCCTGTGCCTGGAGAGCTGGTCTGAGAACAAAACAAAAGCACAGAAAACAGACCCAGAACTGTGAGTGAGGAGAACTATTCCACCAAAGGAGAGATGAGAAAAGAAAGAGTGAGTATGAGCGGTAAACGCCACGGACACTGATGACACTCCAGTCGAAGGTGCCCTTGCCCTGTGCCTGTTCCATCCCTTCTTTCAGCTGGTGCTGCTGTGTGTCCTGAGCACAAAGGTGTTGGCTAGTACAAATACAGAGCACATCTTTTGGATGAGAATAAAGGAAAACGTAAAAACCCCGTCAGACTAAACAGATGCACACGAGTAGCAGTCTTAATGACTATAGGGCTCCTTTGCCCCCAATACAAACTTTGGAAGGCCAGATATGGCAGTGCACGCCTTTAATCCCAGCACTGGACAGGCGGAGGCAAGAGGATCTCTATGAGATGGGGGCCAGGCTGCTTTAGATAGTGAGTTCCAGGATAGCTAGGACTATATGTAGAGTGACCCGGTCTCAAAAAACAAAAATTCTGAAGCTAGAGGCCATGATTTACAGCATTGCAAGAGTATTTAATGCCACTGAACTGTTCACTTTAAAAGAGTCAATTTTATGTGATGTGAATTTCACTTCAATACACAAAATAAACAGGCAAACAATGTGGCAACACATTACTTAATAGAATAAACTTTAAATATAGCATTTATTCCCTGGAGGAGGAAACTGAGCCAAATAATACATACATTTTGAAGATCATATTAAACTGTTTTCCAGAAAGACAACACCAAATTATAGTCTTAACAAATGTGTATTAGCAACCTCACATGTATGTTATTAGGGTGAGAGACAATTTTTGGTGTAGGAGGTTCTTCTGTTCATGTGTTGCTTTCATTGGATAATGAATAAAGAAACTGCTTTGGGCCTGATAGGGCAGAACTTAGGTAGGCGGAGAAGACAGAACTGAATGCTGGGAAGAAGGGCAGAGTGAAAAACGCCATGGATCTTCTGCCTGAGACGGACACAGGTTAGAATCTTGCCGGTAAACCACAGTCACATGGCAAAACATAGATTAATAGAAATGGGTTAAATTAAGACGTAAGAATTAACCAATAAGAAACTAGAGCTAATGGGCCAAGCAGTGTTTTAATGAATACACTATCTGTGTAGTTATTTCAGGGCTAAGCTAGCCGGGTGGCCAGGAAGGACAACCAGCCTCTCCTTGCAACAAATTTTGATAATTGATAGGTAAGTGATAATATATTTAAATTTATATATCTTAGATTATTAGTAAAATGTGACATTTAAAATATGGCTACAGCTCATTTCTCTGGTTGTAGCATTATATTATAATTTTTCTTGTTAATGTGTAGAAGTTATTATGTACGAAAGATATAACTAACTCCCCTCTTACAAATTTGACATATTTTTCCACTTTGCTATTTACTTTTGATTTCAATTGAAGGTGATCTATTTGTGTATGTGTTTATTTTAAGAGCAAGAAAGAGATGGGAATATTCTTGCCAAAATAAATATTTGCAATATGATACATAAAGACACATGCTAAGGAAGATATGCAGACATTCTGCCTCTGCTTCAGAGTTCCTTGTAAATGCTAGAACATCAGGCCTAACTGGTCCACACACACCCTCATCTTATCAGATACAGTCCATAGAAGACAAAGGTTTATGTCGCAAACACAAGCAGACAGAAAAAAACTAATTTAATTCCTAAAGGCATTTTCTTAAGTTCTTCTCTCTTCTTTACAGGTTGAAAATACTATCAATTATTCAATTATTTCACTGTAAAAAAATTTTCTTTCTCTTTAACTGGAAAAGGTCCTTGGCGACAAAGCGAAAGTCTGTTTTGAGTTTTGCAAATTTAAAATCTGACACTAATACTTCCAATTTTGTTTAATGAGCATCACCCAAGCCATTCCTCACCACCCTCATCATGGTTTGCCCACAGGATTGTTTGTCCCCTTTGTCCACAGAAACACTCCCTTCTTATATCTCCTCACCTTGAGCACCAAGGACCTACTATGATGATGATGGCGCAATGCAAGGGGAAGCTAAAGCACTGTTCTGGAAGGACCATCATCCTTAACTCACAGTCTTAATACATGCTGACATCTTATCACAAATAAAGTGACCTTTAGGAAAGGAAGGCTCTCAAATTCCTTAAAATATCCACATGGGTGGCTAGATACTTCCCAACTCAAACTATATGTTCTGAAACTATTGTTTGTTTGTTTAAACTCATTCAGAATTCCACTGCAAATCCTGGCCTACCTAATGCTGCACACATTGGCTGCCACAGAGCTATGACAGACGTACAGCTGCTAAATAAACAGGGGACCTTAGAGTTCAGACACTTCTGGTCACATAGATTTAGAGAGGGTTCTTAATCTCTCTATATCTCATCTACAACATGTCTCAATTTCATTTGGAAGCATTAAATGAGCTGACATGCAAGAAACCATGGCAGTACTTGGGAACATAGAGAGTGCCAAATTAATATTATTCTTTTTAATGTTTAATATTCTAAATTTACTTTTATTAGGTTAAATTATTGAAGGGTGTACACACATGACTTCAGGTACCCATGGAAGCCAGAGGCATGAGATCTGCCTGAATCTGGAGTTACACGAGGTTGGGAACTCTCTGTCATATGGTCTGGGAACTGAACTTTGGTCCTCTACAAAAGTAGTACACACGCCAACTGCTGAACCATCTCCCCACCCAGGTATTATTATTTCTGCATAGAGAACTATGTTACCAAGAGGCATCAAGAGGAGCAAGAAGCTGTCGTGTTTGCCATAAGCTGTCAGTCGGAAGACGAGGCACACACAAGAATCATGCATGATACAAAAGAAAATGCATAAATGTCTAATGAGAGGTAAAACACGCTGTAGGAATTCTGCAGAAAGCTAATTTCAGGACAGAGGACGAGACAGTTTATGTGGTACTGCAGTGTGAGTGTGTGTGCGTCCTGACCCAGAAGCACTGTAGACAGCAGGATGGAAACCACTTGACAGGGTCAGAGAAGGTGCTTGGTTTGAGTTCTAAGAGAAGGGACAGAGTTAACCACATGTGAGACTGAATGGAAGAACTCCCTGGGAGACAAAGGAGACCTAGGGAAGGCATCTAGAGATTTCAGACTACATACAGGTCTGAGCCCTGGGAAAGAGAAAAGGAAAGGACAGTGCTGAGCATAGTGGTCTGCCACAAAGTTCCAAGAGGTCTTGGCCTGAGTAAGGGGACCTCAAGGCTCTCCTCTAGCTGCACCTGGGTCTCTACAAGGAAGCTCGGTTTGTTACTCAGCTACAAGCTGCCTGAGGGGAGCTCAGCTTTGGAAGAAACTGGTGGATCCAGGTGGATGCCAGTCAGTCACACTGTATGCAGCAGGAACAAGAACCCTACATTCTCAGGACTCATATAGTGGGCCACAAGTAATGTCACTTTGTGTGTCCTTGGCAGAGCCATCTCTACATATGCATTGATATGCACTGAACAGTCTCTAATAGCAAAATCAAAATATATGTTTACTGTTGCAGCGTTCTTCAGTGTCTTCCAGATGCAAACAGTAGCAAGGACACAAAGGGTCACAGTAAGGCAAATACTTTAAGATACAGTTTCTAAATTTCATCTAATTCTCAATTACCAGGCTCTGATAATGGATCCCTCACCTGAAAAGCTGTTTGAACTGATAGATCTGGGAGGCTGACATGAGGTAAAGACAGCTTGCCCTGCAGAATACCTACAATACAGCCACAATCTTAAGCTTTAGTGATTAATAAGAGCCACTGACTTGAAGTGGCTCTCTGATTGGCTGGAGAACATGAGAAAAAGCTCCGGATAAGGATAAAGTACTACTGAACAGACCTGTCAATGCTGTGGAGTTACAGCTTACTTGAGGTTAAGTCACACAGAAAGCACAGTGAAGAGAAGCATGGTGACCCTTACATACCACAGTCACAGCCTGCAGAGATCACCTCCCACAGTGTAGTCCCACCTCATACCAACCCCAGAGCACGTGGGCACAGAGTGGCAGAGCTGGCAACATGACATCTGCTCTACTAAACTAGGCTCATATTACACAGCTCTTCCACCTTCTGGCTAAATGCCTTTTCACTCCGGAAAAAAAACAGAAGCAAGCCTTACATGTTGCCGAATTTCTTTATTTTAAAAGGATACGTGGCCCCAAAGAGGGAGTATAACATTCCAAGTTCCTATCACCACACCAGCAAGAAAGCTGGCTCAGGCAGATGTCACCACTGACCTCCAGAGAAGAGAGTATGGCATGAGAGCTCCCTCCACATCTCTGCCATCCAGCACTCCACTCCTGCCTTCTTTACTAGGCCGCCAGTGAAGAGACACCCTCCTAACAAGCTTTTCCTACCCACCCCCACTCTGGGATGTGTGTATGTATTATGTATAGTGTGTGCGTGTGTGTGTGTGCATGCATGTGTGTGCAGGTATGCCTGTGCACTGCTTGGCAGTCAGAGGAGAATGCTGGGTGACTTATCGCTCTAACACTCTGCTTATTCCTTTGAGAGAGGGTCTCTCACTGAATATGGAGCTATGCTGGTAGCCAGCAATCCCAGCCATTCCCCTGTTTCCATTCCACCCAGAGCTAGAGGCCTCTTACATGGATGCTAGGAATTTAAAGTCAGGTCCTTATGCTTGAACAACCAGTGTTCTTACAGGCTGAGCCATCTCTCCAGCCCTCCTCTGCCCCATCCCACTGCAGATCACAGTCTTCCTATTAAGTCCTCTTATTACCAACTCAAATTACCCTGGTTCTTAAAAAATACTAAAAATTTGTGCCTCCCCCTTATAACTGCTCTCAATCTGGAATGCCTCTTACTAGGATATTACCGGGCACTCTTGGGTACAAGGCCCAGACATGCCTTTAGCTAACTAAAGCAGAAGTAGGATGAGACCAATCAATTCTGGGCAGCTGAAGGTGGGAGCTGGCAGAGACATACCAGACCCATTAGCTCAAGCAGGTTCTATAGCACTCCCGTAGGACCCATCTCTGCGGGCTTCCCCTCTGAGTCCTGGGTTCAATTTAAGGTCTGTGCTTTCCATACAGTGGAAAGACCAGGTAACTCCTCGGCGCTTACACTGAAAATGGACGGGGATTGCTTTCCTCCTGGCATATAAGCTTCAGAAAGAGGCTAGGACTCCCCGACCCTTCCTTAAGAAAAGACACCCTCCTTTTCTGCTTCAAACAAATCACTGGGTTCCCACCGTCTACCTATACCCAGTGCAAAAGCCACTGTTTGCTTAATTCGTTGGTGCTTTGCAGAATTGTCTCTGTAAAGCTGTGTTCTCTGCCAATGTCCTATCTACTCCTTGTCCACCAGGCAAAGTCCTTTATCTATTATTCATACCCGCCAACTCAGTCCTGACCTTCCTCTGTAAGCACTCCAGACACTTCCAGGAGGCTTGCTGTGACCATCTCCATAGCCCCTCCCCTTCTTCCCACTCCACTGTAGGACTCAAAGCCCTGTGTGGACATTTCACTATTTAAGCATCTGCTTCTTCTACCTAACCCTAAGCCTTGACCTTACACCATACTATCTGAATACAGCACACATATCTTCACACACTAAACAAAATGAAGTTCCCAACTGAATTGTTTTTTTCTTTTTGGAGACAAGGTTTCTTTGTGTGGCTCTGGCTGTCCTGGAACTAGTTCTCTATAGACCAGTATGGCCTCGAACTCATAAAGATCTGCCCGACTTTGCCTCTAAAGGGATGGAATTAAAGGTGTGTGCGCAACACCATTTCCCTTACAATCTCGAGCATGAGGTGGCTAGATAAGTAACTGTTTACTACATTTACACATTAGTTGTTCTTAATTTAGCAGTAAAGTGATTATGTTCTTCTTTTAGAAAAAATTTAAGGCCGAGAGTGGTGACACAGGACTTTAATCCCAGTACTCTGGAGGCCAGCTTGGTCTATAGAATGCGTTTCAGGACAGTCAGAGCAGTTATACAGAAAAAAACCCTGTCTCCAAAAAAAAAAGAAAGGGAGGGAGGGAGGGAGGGAGGGAAAAGACTGATTTAAAGTTTAAATGTAATCAATTGGTATTTTGAAAACCCATCTTTGAAAGAAAAAAACCTACAGTTAGCTACAGTTGTACCTATTGTACTCAGTTTGTAGACCAAAGACCAATACTGTAAACAACTTGAAGAAGTTCTTATGCTTGCGCAGGAGTAAAGTGCTTATCAACAAAATAAAACTCTAAATTATAAATATTTATAGGAAAGTATCCCAGGCCTACCAATACTCTCCTTTCTCAGAACAGGTGTTGGAAAGCAATCCTTCTCAGTTATCACACACAGAACATCTCAGTTCAGACGGCTGCCCTGGGCTCATCTTTCTCAAGTCTAGAAAACCTCAATCCTAGGGGCAGGAATAATACAAGTATACAACGTTCATTTTACATTCTAGAGGTTGCAGATATAATGGGACAGTGATCGATGAAAAACAAGCAATGGGAATACTAACTTGGCCAACTAAAAAAGATCAAAACAGGCCTGCTATGACCTGAAATTACAGCTCCCAATCTTTTCTAGTTATAGAATTACTGTCTGTGCAAAAATCTCACTACCTGCCAAGCCTGGACACAGAACCCAATGAACTGAATGATAAAGCACAGAAGGAGCCTTTTTAAAAAAAAAAAAAAAATCTGTCATGCGTAAGTCAAATAGGATCTTCCAGATCTCTCTGGAACAGACCAGAAGAGAGTTACAAATGTCACGCAATTTTTGCAAGACAGGCAAAAACTGCTGGGCTTTGTTTTATGTATTAACATTCACTCTGATGGGTAAATACTTTCTCTGATGCATAAATATCCTTTTGAATCAGACAACTAGCAGAAGCACAACATTAGCTTCTTTTTTTTTTTTTTCCTACTTTTTATTTTGAGTACATCTCACTAAATTTCTCAGGCTGGCCTTGAACTCACCTTGTGGCCCAAACAGCCCTTGAACTTTCAGTCTTCCTGTCTCAGTCTCCAGAGTAAGTAACTAGAATTAAAGGCTTCTATCACCAGGCTGTCTGGTTTTTTGAGTATGGATATCAGCTAGTCATCTGAGGTTGGTAGACAAACAGTTAACTACCGTGCCTCAGTTTCTCTGCTAGAGGGTGAGGTAGGGAGCACTACCTTCACCATAGCTGTGGGGAGAGCGATGAGTTCATCATACTAAAGAATCACATCGTTGCTTGCTATCCTCTCATTAAGTTCCTGACCCCACATACCACAAACTCATCCCAGACATTCCACTTGGACCTTCCTTTTCTCACACTCAACTTGCAGTACACCAAACTTGCCATGCCCAGTCATTAGCTACGACCCCTCCCTCCAGCTCTATCCAGAATACTCCCATGATTCCGACTGCCCATTACCAATTATCAAACTATAAAAATGGGTGTGTTGCTGGTCAGACTAAAGTGAAAAGGGGAACTCTGCTCTAAGAGAAAAACACCAGATGGTTTGAGAGGCATTCCTGCTATCAGAGAAGTAAAGGACAATAAGGGGAGGAGGAAAGGAGGTGGCAGAGGGGAGGAGCGCTGAGCATGGTGATATACACACCTGTAATCCCAGAACTCAGCAGGGGAAGAAAGGAAGATGGAGAGTTTGAGGCCAGCTTAGGCTACTGTGCTCACAAATGTATGGAACTTAAAACCGAGAGGGTCAAAATATGAAGAATACTAGTAACTAAATATATGTATGTAGGGAGTCGGGGAGATGGCTTGGTGGGCAAGAGCACTTACTGCATAGTCTAATATGCAGGACTCCAGTTCAAATCCCCAGCACCCATGGTTGCACACACACCTGCAAACTATGCTGGTGGCTGTGGAGATTTAGAGACAGGCTCCCTGGGGCTTCTGGGGCTTTCTGACCACCAGACTAGCTCTGGGCTCACTGAGACCCTATCTTAAACTCAATGGGGAAATGAGTGGGACAGAGCAGGACACCTGATGTCCTCTTCTGATCTCCACGTGCATGCACAGACACAAAAGTATGCACATGCTACACACATGTAACACATAAACACACACAATAAAACAGTAAATGGCAACATCTAAAATTGCAAGTGAATCTGCCCTTATTTAAAGCAATAAGAAATATAACGCTATACTTTGCTCTGTCAATGTACAGAACATTTGTAAGAGACTTTTCTCTGGGGCAACTCTGAGGTCCAAGTGCTAGTTCTGATTTGACCTGAGTGCCACAGCCTCCTATCCCAAATTATTTCCTATTAGTCACTCCTTAAGCAGCCCGCACTGCACCTGAAGCTCTTGCTGCTCTGTCCTGTCATCCTGGCCTTCCTCTTCCAACAATCCATCATCTGCCTGTTCCCCTTGCCACAGCCCTTTCTGGAAACCCCTGCCTCCAGTCTCTCCCCTCCTGATACACTCTTCTGGTGTCTTTGGTAGATGAACAGTTCTCAAGTCTTACCTACTGGCCTGCTAAAAAGTCTCCACAGAAGCTCCCACCTTAAGGAAGGACAAGTGTTAGCTCCAACTCAACAAACCAAACCCTCTCCGATCTGGGCCACCAAGTCTGCGTCAGCCTGTTTCCTAGGGTATTTGACTCTAAGCTGATCTCGACTGGGATCTACATAAGGGTCCTGTGTGCCCAGTGCTCCAACTCCCCACTCCCAGGGGATGCAACAAGAGTCACCTGCCCGGACCATTGCCACATGGATTTCTACTACCAAGTCTTCTACCTTCTCCTGGCTGGAACTGCCTGGCCCTACCACACTGCTTTCCCAAAGTCAAATCCTACTCTCTCCAACCTGTAGCGACTACCCATATCTTGCTACTGTGCATGTGGCTAGTAAGGACAAGTCAAGTGCTCTGACCGTATAATACATACTGAATTTCATATAATTCACATAGAATTAATTAACTAATTCACATAGTACTTTAAAACTCCTTGTTAATCTTTACTATTACCTGCTGATACATTAGGTTAAATATAATACATTAAAATTAATTTCATATGCTTCTGTGTAATAAATGCAGTTACAAGAAAATTTTATTAAATTATATATATGCCTTACATTTTTTTTATTTTTGAAACAGGATCTTACTATGTGGACCTGACTAACAGAGAACTTTCTATGTAACACAAACTGATCTCAAATTAACAATAATGCTCCTGCCTTAACCTCCCAAAGTCTGGGATTACTTGTTTGCTGGAGCAATACAGTAATACACAGGGGTTGTGAGGAGGGGGTGATTTGTTTGGCTTACTCAGTTACTCTTCTAAAGATGATTTAAACAGCATAAGAAGAACTGAAGTCAGCTCCTCGTTCATCCCAATGAAACATGAAAACCATTAAAACAGAGTCCTACAAGGGCTGATTTAAAACACATTGTCAGGACTCAGCAAACTGACTACTTTTTATGACAAGAGAGTAAGGCCATTACCATTATCTAATAAAAAACGAAGGGTGGATAAAATACCTCTTAAAATATGTGTCCTATTAATGGAAGGAGGAAAGTAACGAAGAAGAATCTGGTTAGTGCCCCAAGCCGAAGCCATTACATATGTACTCACACCCTATCATACCCATTTAACAGAGTAACAAAGCTGAGGTTCAAGGGCAGGCTAAGTACTAGTCCATGCTGTGCAGCTGCAAGTAGCAGGGACAGGCTGCAAACCAGGTCAGAAGAATCATCCTTACATAAAAAAATGCCAGTCCTATTTCACTTGAAGACACAGACATGAAAAGCAAGGTTATAAGTGCATACGTAATATGCAATACTAATTAAACCCATTCCCTTCAGTTGCCTTCATATTGACTTAATTCCTCTCAAGAACACTGTCTTTTCTAAAGGTAATAACTAAATAAGATATTTGATGCTGTGGGAATCAACACTTTAATGCACTAGTTTTCTTTAAAGTCTTCTAATCACAGCTGTAAAGCAAAAGTTTACACTAAATATTATGGCTAGAATTCCTCAAATTTTATTTATTTTTGTAAATAGAGCCCCTATAGTTAAAGATCACTAATACATAAAGGAAATTCGGCCATCATCAGCAACAAAGTATTCCTAATGTAATATCAAAGAACTCTATGTTACAAACAATATTTTAAACACAGATTTTTATCTTTAAGTGATAATACAGCTGTTATTTTTTCACATATAAAGATGATTCAGGCTGCAGACAGAGGCTAAGAGCACCTGCTGTTCTTGTACAGAGTTTAGTTCCCACTATGCATCTCGGGGCAATTCGCAATCACCCCAGGTGATCCCTCTATTGGCCTCCAAGGTTACTGGACTCACTAGCACAAGCCCACCACACACACACACACACACACACACACACACAATTTAAAATGTATCATAAAGAGATGCCACTGACCTGGTTCCCAGGCTATCCCTGCCACTTGCAACTGAAATGAGACACACGCCTTAGAGGAAAAATCAGGGACACTCAGACCCGAAAAGTATCCACTTTCTCAGAATCCTAAAAAGGACTGCTTATCTCTAAGAAACTCATCTGATCTAGGTTTCTGACTTTATAAAATGTATCCAACTTAATCTTGGGCTTCTAAGTCAGAACAAAGGATTAAATTCTTTAGCACAAAAAAGGTTCCAACATATCAAATGCCTTAAAATACTGTTCAATCCACTTTATCAAAAACGCCCCTGCAGCATAATCAGATACTAAGGACCCAACACAAAGCACTTGTGTGCCTGGGCATTTCACTACAGGAAGGAGAAAGTTCAACTTACCAAGAACACCACATTTTGCTTTCAAGAGTCCAGAAACTAATCCCCCTAACAATAACTGTTTTACATTCATCATAAACCGAACACATGAAGTGGGATCTCCAGGAAGATGAGATAACAAGAAACTTCATTTGGCAAAATCTGGTGGCTTTCTTTTGAGGAGGAGGGATATTTTTTGTGGTGGTGGTGGTCATGGTTTTGAGTTTTACTTTCCGTTGGGTGTTGGTTGGCTAGTTTACTGGCCTGTCTCCCACCCAGAGATAGCTTACATACTCTAAACAGAAATAATCAGCATCTCTTAATCTCATTAACAAAATGCTTAATATTCTCAGCTACAAAATGAATTCTTTAAGCCCTGTTTTCTCAAGTGACAGTCACTCTAAAACTTGGTTTTAAATTTTTTTTTTTTTTTTTTTGGTTTTTCGAGACAGGGTTTCTTGGTGTAGCTTTGAAACCTGTCCTGAACGTGTTCTGTAGCTGGCCTCGAACTCAGAGACCTGCCTGCCTCTGCCTCTTGAGGGTACCACCACCACCCGGCCTTAAATTTCTATTAATATTATTGTTTCAACAGTAAATACACGTGGAAGAAACATGTCTTTTCCTTGGCCCCAAAATACAGACAAGACTGTCCATAGACAGGCAAAGATGTTTCTATTTTGAACAAAAGTTAAGACAGACAGAACTAGATCCATGTAATACATAGTCTAGCCAAGCGACGCACCCCAGCACCGGGAGACCTTGTGGACACATCACACCCACAGGGGCGAGCATTCAAGTCTTTACAGGTCAATTCCTGGCCCACTTGGGCTCTGCAGAACCTCCACCCTGCAGGCCATAAAAAGAGAAGGCTAGCAGGGAGAAATGGCTGTCATTCTGGTTATAAGGGAGACGCAGCCTCCCCGAACCCAAGAAAGTCTGGGTTCCTCTGAGCAGAGCCCCCTTCACACCAAGAACTCTATGAGCCTGGCTCTCCTCACCCCAAAATGGTTACATTAAAAGGGAGAAGGCAGGGCGTTAGTGGTGCATGCCTTTAATCCTAGCACTCAGGAAGAAGAGGCAGGTGGATCTCTGTGAGTTCCAGTCTGGTCTACAGAGTAAGTTCCAGGACAGCCAAGGCTCACACTCAAATATAATAACATTTTAAAAGGAGACTGGTGGCAGTTCAACTAAGTCGGTGATGGGATGGCTTGAGGTCTTGGTCTAATCCAAGTTGTCAAGAATTTAAATTTTTAAAATGAGAGAGGGAGATGGCAGAGGTGTGTGTTCTCGACCGCTTCACTTGTGCCGGGTTTTATTTCCTGGAGAGGACAGGGTATAGTCACCTCTGTGCCTGGCCTCTAGGTTACCCGAGGCTAGGCGCCCAAAAGAGAATCTTGACTAAGTTTACACTTGGGGCAACAGCGCAGCGCCCAGGGCTAGCCTACCGCCTTCAGGAACAATGCCTCAAGTGTCCCCGATCTGGGCTAGCAGGGGTCCTGTGCAAACCATCCCCGGCCCCCTGCATCACTCGGACCTGAGAGCCCGCCAGGCCCACGCAACGGGTGGCACCCGATCCTCCGGCAAGTGCCCCTGGTCACACAGCCCACGCCCCGCGCCTCACCCAGTAGCGCCCGCAGGTGCTTCAGGCGGGTCAGCACGTCCTTCTTGGGGTCCAGCACCTTCTGCGTGGACTTTTTCACATCCCCGTGGCTCCTTCGGGAGAACATCCCGCCGCGGGAAGCCCGGGCCCCGCCGGCGGGGCAGGAGGCGCCTGCGCCGCACGAGTCACTGCATAGGGTCGCGGCGGGCGCGTGTCGCTCCGGCCACTAGCCGCCCCCCTCCCGGCCGCCGGGCCGCCTCAGCCTCAGAGGAGGCTCCAGGAAGGAGGGGCGGGACGAACGGCCAGGGGCGGGGCAGGAAGGCGGTGTCGACGCGAAGCCCTCGCCCCGCCCCACTGGAGCCTCCGGCCCGCCCCTCCGGCACGGCGCACGCTCGCAACCCGGACCGTCTCTCAACACACGCGCCAGGCCTCGCGGAGACCTCGCGGGGACGCGCGCCCGGCTCCGAGTCTGCGCTGTGACCTCCAATCAGATTGCTGAGTCTTCCACACAGCTACGAGCGTGTGGTCCCGCCCCTCTGTGGGCCGCAAGTGCTCCCGGGAAATGTAGTCCCCAGTAGACCAGGCGGCGCGCCCTCCTTTCCAGAGTCTTAAAGGTGCTAGATTCTGCCCTTGAAAGCCTCCCTTCTCTCAGCTGTGTCGCCTGAGCGCACCCACTTTACCCCCTACTCCCCTACCCTCTTCCCGCCTTCCCCCCTCCCCAAACAACAACAAAAACAATAAGAAGAGTTGTAAGACTTTTAAATTTTGAACTATTTCTAGATTTCTGAATTCACAGTAAGGAGGGACACAAAGTCCTTGCGACCGAACCAAAATCAGAGCTCTAATTTCATACTAAAGTAAATGACTTTGGCAGTAGAAACGATGCCCTGGAGCTCAGTGAGGAGTCCAGTCCGTCCCTAAGGCACCTGGAACCCAACCTCAAGTGCCAGGTCTGGATGTCAGTCTTGCCTCTTGCTGTGTGGAAAGTGCATGCTCCTGTGTTGTGCAAGGTCACGTGGCAATCCAGTAACAGAACCAGAAATAGAACCTGAGGGGCCTGACTCTGGAGCCAAGATGCTTTTTAATGCCCATGCCTGTTCCCTGAAGCAAGACTTTAAGGTAGAAAGAAGCTGTTCAGAAGGTTCCTTACAAAAGAACTGACTGCAGAATCATCAGCATCCAAGGTTTGACATTTCAGCTTTATTAGCAAGTACTTAAGGTGAGAGCTTATTCACATGCCTTCCATCCAAATAGAAACAACTCAACTGTCTTTTTCTCTAGTTGAGGGACGGGCGAGGAATTTACACATCCTTGTATTTAGCTCTGTATTTGATCTCTACAGGCACTCAGTAAACACATTAAATGATAAAGCAGACCGGCACATTTCAATTCAGCATGCAAAAACATCTCAGTTCTTGTAAGTTCTATTTTTAGAGTTATCGAAATAGCATGGCTACAACTAAGACATACCCAAAGGAATATTATTCAACCAAAAAAAAAAAAAAAGTCTACTGACAAACCAAAGAGCATAAATTTCACAGACCCAGAAATTTAATCCTTATGCTGAGGATAACGGCATAGTGCACCTCCTGTATCCCCCCCAAATGACGTCATAAATCTAGGACACAACCTTCCCAAAACTGCTGTAAATGAGAGACGTGATATTATTTTTCAGTCAAGGCAAGAGTGCTTGTTACCATCAGTTTATCCTGTGCTCCATTGCAGAGAATAAAACACTGTGTTCTCTGCTCCATTCCTTTGAACAGGATACCTTTTCTTAAACTGACTGGAAAAATAAAATGCATTTATCTCACAGAGCTCAATTTTTCTCTTGCAGTGTGACCTCTCATTATTATCAAACATCGATGGAGAATCTGTGGTGTAAAAGCATAATCCTAAACCCAGGGAATAAAAGAAATATAAGAAACAAGTCCCTGACTACCAGAACTTCCAATCCAACTGAGGAGGAGAAACTAGACAAATGTATGTATTTCTGTATGCTAAATATATGCTCTCTTAAAAACCTGGTAGATAGATTATTATTGGCTTTGTGGGAGCCTAGGCAGTTTGGATGCTCACCTTACTAGACCTGGATGGAGGAGGGTGGTCCTTGGACTTCCCACAGGGCAGAGAACCCTGATTGCTCTTTGGGCTGACGAGGGAGGGGGACTTG